>NW_012130173.1:0-4098 GCF_000143395.1 Atta cephalotes | reverse complement strand
AAAAAATTTAATTTATGTTTAAAATTTATTTTATAATTATGAATATAAATAAAATTTATAAAAAATTTAAAAATTTAAATAATTTTTTTAGTTGGGTAAAAGTTTCTCCCTCACATACCCTTATTTAAAAACAACAGCCTTCCCGATCGCTGATAATATAATAAATTCACTACATAAAATTTCCCTGAAGAACACAGTCCAAGAAAAATTATCATTACATATCTTCCAAATATTCCTACTTTATAAAAAATTATTAACCTACATAACATAAAATTTATATGAATTTTAGAAGAATAAGCTACAATTCTTTTTATTTCAACCTGAACTAAACACGAAATTTCCACAATAATTTTCCCAGTAATATTTACCCTAAAAATAATATATCCATATTTAACTCCAACTTTATAATATATCTCTATTAATCGAATTAACCCATATCTTCCTATTTTTAATAATACGCCAGCTAAAGCTATTGACCCGTATATCGAGGCTACAACATAGACCTTAGGAAATCAAACATGAAATAAACAAATAGGAATTTTTAAAAAAATTCCAAATAAATTATTAAAAATCCTCAAAAAGTAAAATTATAACTACCTATAGTTCTCAGTATTATTATTACCTAAACTTCAGTTATCCCATATATATTAGGTGTACAACTTTGCTTCCACCGTTTTTTTTCGAAATACGAGGCTTTATTGTAAAAAACTGGTTATATATTTATGATTCAAAGTATTGTCCATCGCTGGTCACTACTTTCTCCCATCTTTCGGGTAGCGTCCCGAATCCCGCATCGAAAAAACTGATCATCTTTTTGAGGCTATCCATGAATCGATCCAATTTTTTACTTCTTCATAAGACCGGAATTGCTGGTCAGCCAGACCATTGATCGAAACAAGTGATAATCAGAGGGAGCAATGTCTGGAGAATATGGCGGGTGGGATAGGACTTCCCATTTCAACGTTTCCAAGTATGTCTTGACTACTTTCGCAACATGGGGTCAAGCATTGTCATACTGCAAAATCACTTTATCGTGTCTCTCGTTGTATTGCGGCTGTTTGTCTTTCAATGCTCGACTCAAACGCATCAATTGCGTTCGATACCGATCGCCTGTGATTGTTTCAGTCGGTTTTAACAATTATATACAATACGCCGAGTTATAATACACTACGCCGAGCTGGTTCCACCAAATACAGAGCATGACCTTGGAGCCGTGAATATTCAGTTTGGCCGTTGACGTGGAAGCATCGGGAACTCCCCATGATTTTCTGCACTTGGGATTATCGTAATGAACCCACTTTTCGTCCCCAGTCACAATGCGATGCAGAAATCCCATCCGTCTTTACCTTTCAAGCAGCTATTCACAAGCAAACAAACGCCGTTCAACACCTCTCGGTTTCAATTCGTACGGCACCCAATTTCCTTCTTCCCAATTGCTTCTGAATCATTCCCATGGCTTTGAGGCGTTTTGAAATAGCTTGATGACTCCCAATGATCGTGCCAATTCTTCTTGATTTTGAATCACGAGTGCTCAAGTAATGTCTCCAATTCTGCATCTTCAAAAACCTTCTCTCTTCCACCGCTATGCCAGTCTTCGACTTCAAAATCACCGTTCTTGAAGCGTTGAAACCACTCACGACACATTTTTTCATTAATAGTGGCCTCACCATAAGTATTTGAGAGCATTCGATGAGCCTCAGCAGCAGATTTCTTCATATTGAAGCAAAAAATTAAAACCTCCCGCAAATGACGAAAATTTGGCTCGTAAACTGAAATTTTCAATCGAGAATAACTTTATGATGCAGACACAAATCGACTAATGCTTCTATGGGGTTGACAGATGCCCAAGTTTATTGTATGACGTCTATGATATATTTATTTCGACCACCACTTACCGCTAAAGCCATGTATAGGAAAACGGCGGAACCAAAGTTGTACACCTAATAATCTAGTGATATATAAAATTAAAATTGATTTAATAAGGGCAATTATTAAAGTTTATTAGGGATAGACCGGAGAATGGCAAAAAGAAATTACTATTCTGGTGAAATATTGGTATGTGTGACTAAACGATTGGCAGGGGTAAAATTATCAGGATCTATGAATATATAAGGTTATTGAAGGATAATAGGAAGAAAAATATTATAATAAAATAGATAATATAATAACATCAGAATCTAATGGATCTCTAAAGGTGAAAGGTAAAAGGAATGAAATGGGATTTTATAAAGATCTCTATTTATTCACGTAAGATTTGAAGATCCCGTAAGATTTTGAAAAAATAGATGGAATATAATAATTAAAAGAATAATGAAAGTTAAATGAAGTGAATGGAGAAAATTGGTTTAATAAAGAATTATTAATAGAAAATCCACCTCAAATTCATATGACAAATTTCCAATGTACAGGATAGATGATATAAGATTAAGTTACTGCTAGTTCACCAGAATGATATTTCCACAAAGGAGTACATAGCTAAGGAAAGCTGTAGCTATTGAAAGTAAGAAAATTGTTTCACCAGATAGTGAGGTATATGTTAAAAGATTAAGTTATATTGAGGTATAAGTTAAAAGAGTAGTAATAAATATGTCGTCCAATGAGTAGGTATATTCAAACAAAGAAAAAGAAAGCTATATTCATATGGATATAACGTTTGATTCAGCGAATAGGAACATTTTGGGTAATACGAATGATTCTGTTGAAGACAATTGAATTTTAAAATTTTAAATGTTAGGGCAGTAATGAATATCGGGCAAAAAATTGAACAATATCACACAAAATTAAGATATTAAAATGAAAAATGGACCTTTTTCAGTTCAAAAATCGGCCAATTTCGGACCAAAAATTGACCATAAATAGAAAAAATTTGGACGTTCAACTCAAAAATTGTCCTTTTTTATTAAAAAAATATGAAAATTCCGGTCAAAATGAAGAAGAAATCGGGGCAAATTTGTACATTAATCTAAAATATTGATCGTTTAATATAAAAAAATATGAAAATTCTTGCCAAAAAATCGATTAATTCAAATCAAACATTGAACATTAAATGTAAAACTCTCAATTTCCTATTAAAATATATGCTAATTCCGAACAATAAATAGACCAATATCACACAAAATTTGGACATTAGATTGAAAAATGGATCTTTTTCAAAAATGAACTTATTTCCAAAATTGGCCAATTTCGGCCTAAAAATTGATCTTCACTAAACAAAATATGGACGTTAAACTAAAAAATTGACATTTTTTATTAAAAAATATGCAAATTCTTGCCAAAAAATCGATTAAACAAGACAAAATTTGAACATTACATGTAAAATTGTCCATTTCCCATTAAAATATAGGCTAATTCGGGCCAAAAATCGACAAACATTACACAAAATTTGAATATTAAATTAAACAATGGACCTTTTTCAGTTGAAAAATAAGCCAATTTGGTCCAAAAAATTGACCCTTATCAGACAAAATTTGATGTTCACCAGAAAAAATGACCTTTTCTATTAAAAAATATGAAAATTCCGGTCAAAATGAAGAACAAATCGGGGCAAATTTGGATATTAAATCTAAAATATTAATCGTTTAACATAAAAAAATATGCAAATTCTTGCCAAAAAATCAATTAATTCAAATCGAACATTAAATGTAAAATTTTCCATTTCCCATTAAAATATATGATAATTCCGAACAAAAAATAGTTCAATATCACACAAAATTTGGACAGTAAACTGAAAAATGGACATTTTTCAATTCAAAAATCGGCCAATTTCGGACTAAAAATAGACCATTACAAAAAAAATTTGGACGTTAAACTGAAAAATTGTCCTTTTTTATTAAAAAAATATGCAAATTCTTTTCCAAAACATCGATGAATACAAAACAAAATATGAACATTACATGTAAAATATTCCATTTCCTATTAAAATATAGTCTAATTCCGGTCAAAAAATCGATCAAAAACACATAAAATTTGAACATTAAATTAAAAAAGACCTTTTTCATATAAAAAATGGGCATATTTTCGGTCCAAAAAATTGACCCTAATCAGACAAAATTTGATGTTCACCAGAAAAATTGACCTTTTCTATTAAAAAAATATGAA
>NW_012130172.1:161496-176506 GCF_000143395.1 Atta cephalotes | reverse complement strand
TCCCCCCTCCCCTCCTCTCTCTCTCTCTCTCTCTCTCTTTCTCTCTTTTATTAACTTTTTTAAAAATTAAAGTTAATAGACTATATGTAAAATTAACGTAATTACGTTAAAAATTAATAAATAAAATTAAATAATATAAATCAAAATTATATAAAAAAGTTATATATATGAACCAAAAATTTGATTAAGAATTAAGTTAAATTAAATTGAAGTGAATTTAAAAAAATATAAACATTAAATTAAATTAAAATTATTATAATTATTATAACTTTTATAATTACTTTAAAAATAATTTATTTATTTAGTTAATTAATAAACTTTATAAATAATTAAAGTTAACTCTCCGCCAAATTGAAATTTTTAAAGATACCACTAATATTTTTAATATAAATTTTTAATAATAAATTTAAATCTGTAAATATAAATAAAATGTAATTTTTGAATGTAAAATCTCATTGTAGCTTTGACAAGTATACCAGAAATATAAAAATTATTTTAGATTTTTGTATAGTGCAGAAAAAATTTTGATTTCTTGAAATCCCATATTGCTGACGGAAAAATTAAAATTTATGCCGACAGAGCTCAGAGAGTTAAAAAATAATTAGAATATTATAAGACACGTAGGCGAATCACACAAATATAACAGAATAAGCGTTTTTATCGTAGAGACAAAATTAATGAATCAGGTATAACAATAAACTTTTAAGAGAAGCCAATTTGCAAACAGAATTGCAAATAATGAATATGAGATTTCTCAAAAGAAAATAAGATATTTAGAGAGATACAAAGAAGCAACGTGTGATTCGAGCAACAATTCTTTAAATCAAGATTAATTGACGATGAGAAGACAAGCGTAGTTTCAAAATGAAAATGAGACAGGGACGGCTGAGGTCATTCACCTATATGACTTCCAATGTATGAATATGTTGGGTGTTTTGTCTAACAGTAATTCAGAACGTTGCTAAACGTCACGAGTAAACGTCACAGGCTTGTTTAAAGGTATCCTGTACTCCAATAGAGTTCATTATAATCCACTTTATAAAAGTGCATGTCATGACTATTGCTGCCTATTGATCTCTGACGTATTTTATTGATTAATAGCAATGAAAGGATGATTAATATACAATTACTGGAAATGCGTGATCTGAACATTTGTACCGGAAGTCTTACAATTAGTCATATATTATGTAAAATGTCTGGCAAGACGTGTATAAAACTTTGAGAAGACGTTCTTAAGAAAGATTTTTATTTACAATATTATTACAATATCGCGAATATTTCTCGTAATCTCGATTGAACAATTATACACATTTGCGATTTCCGTTTTCCTTGTTCCTTATATTATAAGTAAGTTGGACATACATTATAGAGAATCCATTTAATTTTTACGCGAATAATAAATACATCAATGTATTGAATAACATCAATAACAAAAACATCAATGTACTGAACTAAATAAGTGTAAAGTCTTAAATACAATAAAAAAAAGCAACAGGAGGGAGAACAGAGAATAGATTTCAACATATTCGAGACTGTACATTATTATACGGTTTCTAAATTCTGATAGTTTGAAATCTCTTATTCTCTCCTATTCTCTCTCTCTCTCTCTCTCTCTCTCTCTCTCACGCACACATACACACGCACGCGCGCGCACACAGCCTATGTTTTTCATTGTATTTAAAGTTTAACTCCGTTGAATAAGTGGATTTCGATTAGAATTCGTGACCAAGAAACGTACGCCCTTCGCTTTGGAATAGGTCAAGGTCGCAAGCATGTTTCATACATTGGATGGAGAAAGCCGGTTTCGGTCACTGCCATTGGCGACAAGGTTTCTCTGAGAGACCTAAAAGAGCGAAAATAGAATAATCATGCATAAGCATAGTCTTATTCCACTTTAGAGTGCTACCCACGACTTGGCATGAATTCGAATGATACCAAGAACAGGAGTGTATCCACGTCTGGTGGAATTTGTACCCAAATAGTGTCGCTGTAAAATTACGCGCGCCAACATGCGTGCGTTTGACGTGCATTCTGCTTAAAATACGCATGTATGCAAGGTACCGCGAAATCGATACATTTTCAAGGGCAATATATGGTGAAAATAGAAAAATCTAAACCGATGTCTATATCTCTTTTCGCGATTTTGTGCAAATTCAAGGAAATCAAAGTCAAGGAAAATGCGGATTGAAAGTTCAACTATCGAAATACTTTGCACAATGAATTTAGAATTTAATTCAAATTATGAATACTAAAAATTTTTTCTTTTTGCTTATGAATGTTTCTATTATTTAAAGATTTCTTTTTTACTTTATCTGACTTACACTGATATTTTTTAGGAAATTTATAAATTTATTTTTTTTTATAAATTTTTATAAATTTATTTTTTAAAAAAATGAATAAATATATTTTTAAAAATTATTTTTTCCTTTCTATTATTTTAAGATAAATTTGTTATTTTTCTATTAAAAATATAAATAACTTACAGATCTATTTAATTTCTGCGCACGTCATATGCATGATTTCGGATCTGTCAGCGGGCTAAAATAAAAAAATGAGACATCATTTTAATCAGAACACTTGTGGCTATTGTTGGAATCAGAATTTAATTTTTTCCATTGTTTTTGAGATTCAAACAAAGTGAATCAAAGTGAAAATCGAATTCTTCTTCTAAAATGAACTTTATTTACTTACTGAACAAAATAAATAATTCCGATGATAGCCGCAAATATTTATTTAAATATGTTTATTTTTTAGTCCACTAAGTGATCAGGAATTATGATCGCAAATAAACCATGCACATGATATACATAAAAAAAAATTAAATATATTTATTAGTTATTTTTATAGAAATAGCAAACCTCTTGAAACAATAATAAATAAAAAATAAAAAGTAATTCAAAAAAATATTTATTCATTTTTCGAAAAAAATTCCTAAAAAACCTATTAAAATAAAATAGAGCACTACAAATAGAAACCGCCTTAAAAATTATAATTTGCCACATGTACAAAATGGAAACTATTTCGTTTTCGTTTTATTCGCGCGATATGTACTTCGATCCTATCAATGACATATATTCCCGCGTATGTATTTGTGCTCTATTTATGTATCGCGTTAACGTAATAAACTTTTATTAAAGATTTTTTTCACATTGCGGGGCAAAGATCATCCATATTTATACTGCACATGTTATCATCACAAAATTATAGTTCGTACAACTGATTTTTTTCTTTATTTATGTACATTCATTATACATTCGCAAGGAACATAAGTTGAAATAAATATCTAACACGTATATTTGACGTCACTTTCAAACGCGATTAAGATAATCGGATGAATATGGCGCTGATTAAAATTAGTGGATACTTTGTATATTGATATCGAGCGAATATACCATTCGCAAACGAATATTTTATTCGAAACCGAGTTCTTGATATTTCGCATTATTTTTATATTGACTCAAATCGATATTTCTACAAAATATTTAGTAATAATAAATTTTTAGTAATATTATATACATGTTCAATGGTTATAAGATTAAGGAGAAGAATATTTATTTATTTATTAATATTTAAAAAAGATCCCTGAAAAAAATGTCAATAGCAGTCTTGACAAAGTCGAAGTCAAAACAGTAAACAAGCCAAAATAAACAAATTCAACATTTGTTTTTGAAATTAAATCATGAAAAGAAATGCGGCGTACTTCATTATAATAGATGAAAATGTTAATGCAAAAAAAGTCTATCAATACGTTATACTGAAGTATGCCATTTTAATATATCTTTTTAATAAATACATTTAGCATTATGAATAAAAATTGATTATATATTGCTAATAAATAATTACATGATAATTATTACTTTATTGAAAAAATATATTGCTTTGATTTTATAAACCATCAAAGTTACGAAGATAAGTGGATAAATAATTTTTATTACGATTTTGAATTATTCAACGCTAATAGCAAAGCTATATTATTAATTGTGTGTTAACTTCAAAACATACTTCATTTATAAGACTAAAATGCTAAAATGAGGATTGCAGGAATATTTTAAAAGAAAAATGTATGTAGCTACATATATATTCATGGACAAGCAATGAGGAAAGTTCTAAAACCGATTGAAATTAAAGTTTACTTTTCAAGACGATTCTTCTTTCCGATAGAGTATTTTCGGAAAATGAGATATTCTTATCGCTTTTATAGCAAAAAACGTTATCTTTGATAATCTAGCTCGACACGTGAAGAATTGTTATCTTTATGTTATTTTCATCTTCTTGAAAAAATAAAAGATGATACGGCAGACGAATTTCTAAAAATCGAAGATTCTTGCTAGAACGAGCAGTAAATTGAGAGACACTCGCATCTTCCTCCTGCAACAAGAGAGATCACGCGCGGCAAACAGCTGCTCAATTTTATACCCATCTGACTTTAATGCATACATCGCACCAATCATGATGCGCTGGTAATTCACTTGAAACTTGGGCACTTATCACGCATTACTATCATGTCTGTTATCTTTCTGCACCTTGTGTTAGTTGTGCTTCAGCATTTACTAATAAACAAGTTTATGACAGTCCATATGTGCAGACCGTATAGATCTTCGACCACATTTGAGTTAGTATCCTTCACTTTTCGTGTACACACACACGCGCGCGCGCGCACGTGCGTGCGTGCGTGCGTGTGTGTGCGTGTCGTGCGTGCGTGTGTGTGTGTGTGTGTGTGTGTGTGTGTGTGTGTGTATTTTTTACTTTAATACATTTTTTATACCAAATATTACAATTACTGGAAGTAGTTGTTTTATTTTGAATATAAAACTCCGATTAATTCATTTAAAACGTAGATTAGATTGATGCAAACAATTTAACAATTTATATAACTATTTATTTATTAAAAATATACAAATACTATTATATACAATATATATATACAATATCTTAAGACCGCTATCTTACTGCGAAAAATATGCACTCCTTATATCCCAGACAATACATAATAATTATAAAATATTTATAAAATATTTGTAAATATTTTTATGATCTTAGATTGCACATAAATATTATTTATTATAAATATTATAAAACATTTATTGTAGTAATGCTACGAAAATACTTAATAAGACATTATATTATAATTCAAATAAAAGTACTTATTAGAAATATTTATTTATATTCGTAATTATTACATAAAATATTTAAATATTATTTCAAA
The DNA here is from genome assembly GCF_000143395.1 of Atta cephalotes. Classification (NCBI taxonomy): domain Eukaryota; kingdom Metazoa; phylum Arthropoda; class Insecta; order Hymenoptera; family Formicidae; genus Atta; species Atta cephalotes. Next base: position 171,300 of record NW_012130172.1, on the reverse strand, counting down.
AAATGATAATAAATATTTATCATAAATATTCTGTGCTATCTGGGATTATCTGTATTTCTGAAATATTATTCATCATTATTAATTTTTATTACAGAAAATGAAAATAAATTGCATAAATTAATCAGATCAATTAATGGTATCATCTATGATCCATCTACAAAGATTTTTTTCTGCTGTATGATGTAATAAATGATTGCAATAAAGGAAAAGAATAAAAAAAATAACTGAAAATATAAGAAAGTCCACGAAAAAATTGCAAACGAGTCATACATCCGGCATACCTGATACTTATTACATCAAAATTACACTATCATCAAGTTTTTCCAATGATAATGAAAATATATTATCAGCAATTCTTCATGCTTATCAACACACTTTTCTTCAAATCCTTTGGCTTTATTACATGAAATGATTCAACAAATTCAGAATTTTTAAGCGAAATTGAAAAAATGAAGACATTGAAATTGGAATTAGAATATTTTCAGGAATTCCAAATGGATTAAATAGTAAGAAACTATTAACTGTTTATATATATATATATATAAATATATATATAAATATATTTATATATATATAAATTTATATATATATAAATATATATATATATATATCACAAGTTTGATTTATTTATTACTCGTACAATGATTAAAAATGAATTATTTACAATTACTAAGAAAGATGTTTATTTTTAAGAATAATTATTAATCATGATGAAGAAGGTATATGAAAATAGTAAACAAATGGAATCAGAGAAAATATTCCAAGTAATATTTACTAAAAACTTTCAATAATATTTTTAAATATGCGAAACAGTGATAAACTAAAAAATAACGAATATAACAAATATAATATAATAAAAAAATATAACAAGTATAAAATAAATAAAAATAGAAATAGAAATATAAAATATATAAATATGTACAATATATAAATATATATTATAAAATAAATAAATATATGAATAGATTTAAAAATAATAAATAAATAAATAAACAATAAAAATAAAACTTACATAACAATAAAACAACAAATAGCCAATAATTAAATAATATTTAATTTAATTAATATTTAATAAAAAATATAATATTTAATAAATATAATATTTAATAATATCCTTGATCAAAAAGTTCCCGGAATTATCATCAGTTTTTTTGGTTAGGTTTGCTACATTTATCATTCATCATATCATTGACATTCCCACCAAATTTTATCATCAGCTTGACATTGTAAAAGTTACGCCGTCTTGAGTATATCTACCTCTGCACGTATTTTCGATTTTTTACAGTTTTAAAAATGGAGTTGAATTTGCAACAACGAGTTTGTATTAAATTTTGCGTTAAAAATGGATTCAATAGTGTGAAAACCTTGGAAATGTTGGGAAACTGATTTTTTTCTGTTCGATCGAGTCAAAAAACCATTACGTTTTAACAGCCGAAAGGAGGTAATGGAAAAATCGAAGACGGCTCTGATGGCTATACCGACAATAGAGTTCCAGAAATGTTTCGAGAGCTGGATCAAGCGCTGGCATAAGTGCGTTGTAGTCGATGGGGAGTATTTTGAAGAGGATAATATCTCTTTTGATAAATAAAACTGTATTTTGAATTTTCTGAATGAATTCCGGGAACTTTTTGATCAAGATAGTATTTAATAAAAAATTGAAAAATAAATCTTGCACGAAATGCAAGAGATCCGGGTTCGTCTCCCGGCCACGGAAATACTTTTTGCAATAAGAATTATTTACAGATTTTAATATATCACTCAGCGTAATTAAAATCGTTTCGAAGATGCAAAAAAAAACATAAAAATTTATTAAAATTGCTAGTCAATTTTAACAATTTTTTAATGCTTTTTTTCCAACATTGCGAATTATTCGGCTACTGGAAAAAGAACAAATAGATCTGCAATTGATCATAAATTATTTAAAGGATTACGTGGCATATATTTTAATACATTTAGATTCGTATTCACAATATTTTCTACAATATTTTAATTTATTCTGTTATATTGATTTAATTACTACATCAGATTTGTTTGTGACAAATTTTAGAAAAATTTCTTGTGAAAATTTCGAAAATATTTGAAGTATTTGTATTAAAAAATTGAAATTTTTGTCATTATTTTATAATATATTCTTACACATTTCTAATAGAACACAGAATAAGAAATACTTATTGAAATAACTTATGATCCAGGTAATAAACTGTTACTAAATTTATTGTATTACTTTTAAATGCTATTTAGAGTATTGTATAATTTTTTTCATAATTTTCTAATTATTTTAAAATATTTATCGTACCTCCTTAATAAAAATTTTTAATTAAAACTTTATATCTATTGATATACAAAAAATTTTAGTATATATATATATATATATATATATATATATATATATATGTATATATAAATAATATATATATATATACACATATAATAACTGCAGCTACAATTCTAGAAATTATGAATCGATGAAGATATTGATTCAACTTCCGGAAAAAGTGATTACTTAAACATTTCTAATAAAACGTATAATATCGAAGATAGAAATAGTGATTAAGATAAAATAATGATCAAGTTGACAATCATAATGATGATCAAGAGAATGATCAAAATGATGATCAAGAAAATGATCAAAATGATGATCAATATGATGATCAAGAGGATAATCGAAATAATGAGCAATATGATGCTCAAGAGAATGACGAAAATGAAATTAATGAACCATTATATTATGGTGCTGAAATAACTGTGATAGTATGATGTTAATTTTATCTCTTCTTTTACATCATAATCTTACAATGTCATGTATTACTGATATTATTACAGTTTTAGAATTTCATTGTATATCTCAAAATTAAAAAACAAATAATTTATACAAATTTAGAAAATTTTTTCGTATATAAATAAAATTAATATGACTAAATTATTATTGTACGATTTATAATTGAGAAGTAAAATCAATGCAAGATTTTTGTCCATTGTGTGGACAAAAAAAAATACTTATTTCATTGAACTGTCCTGTAAAAATCAATTAAGAGAAATGTATGCAAGACCTTTTTATGACAATTGCAAAGTCGATTTCAAAGATCGTTACAATTACCTGGAAAAATAACAGACATTTATGACATTTATGGACAATTCTATCAAAAATGGGTGAATACCGATTTTCTTCGAAATTCTATTAATTTCTTTCATGTAGTATACTGACGGCATACCAGTTTTTAAATCGTCAAAAATAAGCATTTCTTAATATTAACAAATTACCTTTTGAAGGAAAAAACGAATTTTACTGGAATGGTTATTGATTGCATGCATTGCGTTGATGGCGGTAAAAAAATTTTGACATTGCTTTTCGATTAAAAATATTCATTGCTTTTTCTTTGTATTCAGTTATTGACATTGTCAATAGATGATTAATAAGTATAAAAACCTCCGAAATTTATTCGTATGCCACTTACAATAGCAGAGATTTAATATGTTGGGAGACATCAGAATTAAAATGTTTCTTTTTTTATTACTCTATTCCTATTTGAATAATGCGTGCAGATTATTTTGAGCATTTAAAGTTATAACTATTTTAAGTTTTGATGAAGTTACTGATTTTATAATACGTATATCTCAAGATTTATTGCGTCGATTTGTTCGTGAATTTCAAGATATGTACGGAATTCAATTTTGCTTTATAAATGTTCATTTATTATTACATTTGGGAGACGGTGTAAAAAAATTAGGACCCTTATGAGCTTATACATGCTATAAATATGAAAATCTAAATGGTCAATTATTAAAAATTAATAAACAGAACTCGTTACATTGACACACAATTGGCTGCTCTCAAGATCAATTTATTAAAATGACCAAAGTAATAGAATTATTACAAAATGATAATATAATAACTTTTTGTTTAAAGAAAAAAAAGCAAGTCAAGATTATACAAGAAATATCTACATTGCTATAGTGTTGGTATTTATAAATTACAACTATTTACAGACATTATTACAAAAATTTTAAACAATAGTGAAATTCCGTGATGATAATATTTTAATATATCAATATTTTAATATAATGATAAACTTTATGTATCTAAGATGTATAATCGAAGTTTGCAGAATCATCTATTGTACAATATTTTTCTGAATAATGAAGAAAGAAAGAAACTATTTAGGTACTATTTATTGTTTTATTAAATTTTCAAATTGTAATCAATCCACTTGTAATTGTCGTCAACATTACGCGATTTATTTGTGAAATTATGAAGCACGATGTATTTACCGCTACAGATTATCAATTTGAATATTTCACTGAACGATTTTTTTATAAATATTCTGTAATAATTTCTACGCCTGTTAATTATCTTATAACACCCTGTATTTATATGAATTTTGATAATTTAATATTGCTTTACTTATTAATAAAAAGAAATTTGAATAAAATTATTCGTCTCTGCTCTATAATTTTAATATTAATTTAATTTTATAAGTATATATATATATTGCAAGTATATATATATATATATATTTTAAATTTCATTATTTTTTTTATATTTATTAGTCTTATATTCGTACATTTTAAATAGTAGTTTTCTGTATGTTTTTAAATATTCATACATTTAAGTAAATTAATCATTTTAATTTTAATTCTAATTTTAACTCTAATCTTTAACTTTATTTTAACTCTGATCAAGAAAAGATAATCCTTATATAAATTAATTTAAAATATTAATGAAACTCCTATATTAATTTATAGAATTCATATCAAAGTATTTAAAAGAGAAATTCATATAAGGATAGTCATCAAAATAGGTTTTTCAAACTATGAAGCATTTAAATATTAAAGTAACATTAGAATTTTGAGATTCTTCGTAGTTTCAAGGTAACATTAAAATTAAATCTGTAGAATTAAAAGTTTAAAACTGTAGAATTAAAGAAATTAATAAGTATAATATTATTAAAATAGCTTTTCGTTATTTGTGGATCATCTAAGTGTCAAAGTAGCATCAAAATATGAGAAGCATTTGCAGCTTCAAAGTAGTATTAAAATAAATTCTATAGATTTAAAGGTTAATATTTAATAGATTTAAAGGTAGAAGTTATTAAGTGTAATATCATCAAAGTAAATTTTATCTAGTTTATAGAGTATTTAAATAGGTGCAAACTATCTTTAAGAATAATAGTCAAAATAGTATCAAAATTTTGACTCGGAAATTGCTATAATGTCGATATATTCGAAATTTAAAGACAAATCTATAGCAAGTTACCAGTATCATAAGCAATCACAGATTTGTGCGATTTTACTGAGACACGCTTTGCTGTCTGGGGTATTCGATTCATTTTTTTATATAATTTGCATATTAAAAATGGCCTTGACTGAAATATGGCCATTTATAATTTTATGTTTTACAATGATCTTTTAAATGTAAAACTTTCGTTACTGACTTTATAATTATTTCTTTTTAAGTACAACAAATGTACATTAATTCAGCTACAAAGAACAAACTTTCTATCCTTTTTAACTATATATCTTTTCACATTTTGCCTTTTTGCAAATATTTTTTCTCTTTAACGAGAATTTTTCATATACTTTTTTAGAATTTTTGTATAAATTTTAGAATTTTTCAAAAGCTCTGAATAATTTCGTAACTTTAAAAAAAATTTTTTTTAATCAAATTGAAATACTTTTTAGAAATACCAAGAAAATATATTTTTTTAGAAATCTTCATATGTGTAAATTTTGAAATGTTCTAAAATTTCTCATTTTATAATTTCTAAATGAAATCCATAAAATTCGAAAAAGAGCTTAAGAGGTACTTTTTCAGAAATATAAAATAAGAAATCTTAAAAATTTTATAATATTTCAGAATTCACATATATGAAAAATTAAAAAAAATATATACCGTAGGTATACTTTTTAAATATTTTTAAAGAATATTCCAATTCGTACAAAAATTCTGAGTGTGAGAAAAATTTTCTTTAAGAGCGTATTTAAAGCAAGCACGTGCAAGGCTACCGCTAAAAAAAATAGAAAAGAAAGTGCATCTGAATGACAACTGGTGAAAATTTTTCTCATAATTTTTACACGAATTGAAACATTTTTCAGAAATATTCAGAAATATTCGGAAAGTTTACATCTTCTCTCAGAACTTCTCATATAATCATGAATTCTGAATATTCTGAAATTTCCCATAATTTTTAAAAAGTATTTTTAAATTTTTTAGGTTTTGTAACATTTCAGAAATTATACAAAATATTACAAAAAATCTTAGAAATCTTACGATATTTTATAATTAACATATATAAAAAATTCTGAGAAAAGATGTGGTTTTTCTGAGAATATTCCAATTCGTAATAAAAAATGTGAGAAAGTTACAAAATTATAGAGAAATTCTGAAAAATTATATGAAAAATTCTATGAAAAATTGTCATCAGGGAACACTAAAAAATGATGAAAAAAAAGAAAAAAGTTAAGCTCAACTTATTATTAACACGTACACAGTTCTTCGCTGAGTCTTGATTTGGATTCGCCGCTCTTTCGCGACTCGCTCGCGGCTGACTCGGCGATTTTCCTGATTTCCCGCTGCGCATGAGCGAGTATTGTCAACATTGACACAACCACGACAACGTAAAGAAAAGTATGCGACAATCGACTCGTCCATGCGTGAAGCATCGCGATGAAAATCATCCAGTCAGCAACGATGTCGCCGAACGGTGTTCACTCTGTCGAGGCACCGTCGAAAGAGTATTAACCAACGATATTGATTGATATATCTCACTGCGGCCACACCGCAATTCCATCACTGGCGACACTAATGCCACCTGTCAATGTACCAAACCGTCTGGAGTCATCATTCTCTCCTCTCGGGCGTCTCTCGGTCCTTCAAATCAAATTGAGAGTCAATGTTGATAGTCTCGATATTCTCAATACGTTGAATTCGCAGTTCCGGAGGAACGCTTGCACGCGACATCGCAATCGATAAATGCAGCGTGGCTTCAACGGTAACGGCTTTATCGCCGACAATTACGAATCGTAGTGCGAATGAGGCGAGCTGAGGGGCGTTCTGTTCTATCGCGAGCTTATTGTGCGCGGACAACGACGTGTCGATCGGCACGACGTCTCTTCCTTGATATGTTTGGAGCGCATCGCTCGCGAGATCGTCGACGTTATACTTTATCCTAGCTCCGATTAACGATTCTACTCTACGCCAGTTAGCGGCGAATATGGCGGCGATGGATGGCGAAGCGAAGCTTGACGCAAGTATCATCCACTATGATTTATCAAAATCATGTCATCGTGTCCCGATGTCTTTATTGAAACTTGCTGTGCCGAATATAATCGAAGGATACGATTTCATAGATATATTCTTGTACAACAAACATATGTTGCATTCAATTTTTTATTACATTCAACAGATGTATGATGTCACATATGTTGTTGATCCTCAACATGTTGAGGGTGAGATGACAGTTGGAACAAAGCAGAGGTCGACTTTAGGAGAACCAGAATTTAATACATTAGACGAGCCTATTAAAGATACAATTGTAAGTAGATTTTTGCTAACAAGAAACATAGACACTGCACAATGAAGTATTTTATCCTTGTATAATTTTGAAGCTGACATTAAAATTTATAATGGGGGTTCTGCAATGAATCGGTAATCAAAAGTATTAATTAGTCTTAGGCCTGATTGCACTAATATTACTTTGACTTTAAGCAAGGGGAGCTTAAAGCTCTCTTGTGTTTATTTTGCTTTAAAACGAGAGTTTTATTCTGGCTGAGGTAATATTTTTCACAATAAATTTACAAATTAATTGTAGGGGAGTTGTTTCATATATATATATAGGAATGTCCGAATGTTTCGGCTCCTCGTCATATTTATGTTATTAGCATCTAGATCGATTGTGATTAATGTCCGAATGTTTTAACGCAATAATCACATCTGATAATTAAATGTAAAAATTAACAACATTTATTATTTTCATAACATTTAACTTTGACCGATAATTGGCGCTACCATATGTATGTTGTACATTTACACGGTCGGATCTTATGGATCTGAGCACAAGAATTGTCGTAACACTTGGAGACTTAAGTTATCGACGTAAGTAACGTACAAGCTTCGATGTATGACATACGACTTATTGCAGTCTCTTGGAGACTTCTTGTGCTTAGACCCTATCTCTTAGTTTTAAGTTTTGCTTAAAGTCAAAGTAACGTTGGTGCAACTTTAATCCTAGTCGTACAAGTTGGCAACTTCACTGATTAAGACTTAGGACCACTTATGGACTACTTAATGCATGATCTACACTGCAGTAGTGATTAAGGAGTAGGCGTCGAGTAGAAATCGACTAATAATTAAATGCGAGAAAAATAATCAACTATGATTGGTCGATTTTTACTCCTTAATCAACTATTGTTACTGTCCATTGTAAATCATGCATTAGACTTCCTCTCATTGTAGAACTTCAGTTAATACAGTAATACAGTTACTAATGCTGGGTTCGTGAAACTTATGAATCTATATTGATTTATAATAACAATAATAATTTTATTGTATGCACTTACAAATTAAATTTAAACGATGTTAAAATTACAAAAAAAAGAAAAAAATATTAAGTGCTAGTAAAAGGTGAGGCGATACAGATGAGCTGGTACGAGGTCTAACCTGAAATTAAAAGGCACTAATTATTTTCAAGAAACCAAAATGATATAATTAGTATTTTAAAAAATGAATATGAAGTTTATTTTTGTAACAGTGATTCTCAAATTTGCAGATATAACAAAGAATATAATTGAATAGATCATAATATACTCATCATTAGCTCTGGAGAATTAATATTGACAAACAATCAAGATAAAAATGATTCAGTATTAAAATATATTCATTTTAAACCACGATGTGAACAATACAACAATTGGAAAATAAAGGATCTTAATGTGAAAACAATTTCCTGTAAATTTATATATTATAATGATTACATTGTGTCTCTTGTTAAAAACTTTCAATAGTGAATAACTATAAAATTTCAAATAGAAATATATATGGAGAATAACAAACTTTCAAATTTAAAGAAACAACAAGATCGAAAAGAAACACAGACCATTTCATTATGTCATGAAAAAAGATGCCAATCTTGATCTGTTTACACAAAATCATTTCGGTATGTATAGTCAGTTCTTATATTCAAAACTATCTTAAGTTCAATCTTGAGGTGTACGAACCAATCAGATGGCCGCCTTATAGACCATCTTAACACATTGCTTACGATCTTGAAATAAGAACCGACTATGAATATCGACTTTTATGGTGCAACGAATCGTGTACGATTAACTTTGATCTTGTTTGAATTGCTGTTCATCTTTTTCTAATTCTTCTTGAAATTCTTAGAATTGATTTGAGAAAGATAAAGAATAAATTGAATCAAGACTTTTAAAGTTAATTTTACATTCGTAGAAACAGAATTAAGACATAATAATAATTTTTCAATATCACTATTTATTTATTTTATTTATTTATTTATTTTATTTGTAATGAATTACATTCTAAAGTAACATACTGTACATGAGCACCGCTCATATCCGATAAACTTTCATGAAAATTTTTCGTTTATGTAAACTTTAATTTTAATCTAATTAAATTTGCTGCTTTGAATAAGGTATCTCAAGGAAAAAATGTTTAAAACGAAATCTCAAAATATTTTTTCAACTGAAAAATAACATATAGATAATTCAAGAATTATATTCACATTTATTCAATATAATAAACTGTCATTCTTTTATAACAAGCACTGAAGAATTTTCTGTATATAATAT
>NW_012130172.1:152554-161269 GCF_000143395.1 Atta cephalotes | reverse complement strand
TATCCGATGTAGTTGAGGGATGTTCGAGCGGTGGGCAAGAAGTTTTTCCATGTTTTATATCCTAAAGAGAAGAAAAGTTTACTAAAAGAATGTGAGTCTATGAATGACAGAACTCTGTTAGTAAAAAGGTGACTGATCATTATATAATACGTTTGCATATTTCAGGGGATTTATGGGGACCATTAATATTGTGTACTTTTATGGCAATGTAAGATGTATATTTACATAGATGTCATGGATATATATGAAAATTACATGTTAATTTACAATTGCACTATATTTAGGATATTGCAAGGTTCAACTGACATAGCAGATAGTTCAAATGATGGAGGGCCCGAATTTGCAGAAGTATTTGTTATTGTATGGATTGGATCTATGGTTGTTACATTGAATTCGAAATTGTTGGGTGGAAATATGTAAGTAAACGAACTGTAAATTTTGACTTATTAATTGATTTTAATTATTGAAATGATTGTGAAATTTTATATTATTTAAATGTGAAATTATTATTTAAATGATAACATGATATATTTAAATTTACAGATCTTTCTTCCAAAGCGTTTGTGTCCTAGGATATTGCTTATTACCGACTGCTATTGCTCTAATTTTATGCAGAATCATACTAATAGTGCAGCAAAGCAATCTTCTATTTACTCTTAGGTTGGTGATCAGCATGATTGGATTTTTGTGGGCAACGTATGGTAAGTATAACACCAATTATATTAAGATTAACTTATATCTTTCCATTATAAATCATTACCAAAAGAATTATTACTTTAAAATTTATTAATATAATATTTCAGCATCGATGGCATTCCTTGGTGACAGTCAGCCCACAGGCAGGAAGGCATTAGCAGTATATCCAATTTTCCTATTTTATTTTGTTATATCATGGCTAGTTATATCCCACACTACATAAAATGCAACATAACAATTAATCTGTTACAAGACTGCGCATTGCTCCGACCTTCCGCGTAAACATCAGGAGATGACGAAAAAGTAATCAGAAAGTGATGCAATGTTTTTCATACATGATATTTTCCAAGTCCTGCATTTGGACATATTCCAATATTGTGCTTTTGTGAATAAAGTATAAAACACAAGTATAGTAGACAAGTATTTATTATTGTCTTACGAGGAGAACAGCAGGTGACAGGGTCAGGGTTTTTGATACACTTTTTACAGGTGTTCTTGAGCGAAAAAAAACGATATATGTCCGGTCGTTTCAATCATTAGCCTATAGTTTCGAAGAAATCAATTTTTTTTAATAATTGTAATAATTTGAAAAATGTATTGTATAAATGAAAATATCAGTCTTACATATCTTTATAAATTTCATTTTAATTTAATGTTATTAGTTTTAATTACTTTTTGATTGTAATGGAATTTCATGAAATTACATATTAGTATTATAAATAATAATTAAATATTACTCATTTATGGAATATTTATTATTATCATCGTTATCGATCGTTATTATCGTTATCATCATCGTTATTGTTATTTACATGAACGCATAAATAAGATTGTAATGAAAACTGTTATAGTTTCTAATTAAATTAGAAATTATGATTAGGAACAAGTAAGTCATATGTTTGCAATCTTTTTTTGGTTAACATTAATCGATTTATTAATAATAATAAAAAACTAAGCGTTTTGACATTATACGGGATGATATAAATCCTAAAAACAAGAAAAACATAAATATTGCATTGTGAACATCTTACGAATGAATTTTAGAATAAATTTCATTTTAGAATGAAAAATTTGGTATTCATCAAAATTGATTCCTGAAAGAAGTTACTTCCATAATGTCAAATCTGCTTTCCGTCAGATATAAAAAAAAGGTTTTGTGTCTACAACAAAAATTCGTAGATGTTCACAATGCAATAAATATTTATGTTTTTTTCGTTTTTATGATTTATATCAACCCGTATGTCTACAAAACATAATTAGTTTTCTATTGTTATTAATAAATCGATTAATGTTAATTAAAAGAAGATTATAATCATATGATTTGTTCTTAATCATAATTTCTAATTTCTAATTTCATCAGAAACAGTTTTCATTAGCATTTTATTTATGCGAATAACAACAATGACGATAACGACAATAATAAATATTTCATAAATGTTTAATTATTTATAATAATAATATGCAATTTCATGAAATTTTGTTACAATTAAAAAGTAATTAAAAACTTAATAACATTGAAAATGAAATTTATAAAGATACTGATATTTTCATTTGTATAGCATATTTTTCAAATTATTATAATAATTATTTAAAAAATCGATTTCTTCGAAACTATGGGCTAATGGCTGAAATGGCTGGACACATATCGGTTTTTTTCATTCAAGAATAACCTGTATAAAGCGCATCAAAATTCCTGATCCTGTCACCTGGTGTTCTCCTTAGTCATTCAATATGTCAATTATGACTATATTAATACTTTTAATTATATTTAAATCTCACTAAATGCACACTGCAATTCAGATAAATTTAATGTCAATACTAAAATAGATTCTTTCTCCATGAATAGAAAATTTGTCAGATTAGTATATTTGTACAAACTTGATAAGAAAAAAAAACATTATAATATGAGCAATACTTAACGTTAATTTAAACTGTTACATCTGGATATCTTAAATTTCCATAAATTTTTTAACTATTTATTTTTTTTACTAAATTCCGATTTTAATTGTAACATTAAATTTAGAAGGTGCAGAAATATTCGAAGTAGATTTGTATCTTTTGTATATTATGTACATAAATTATGTTTAAATCATATGTTACAATAAAATAATACAATATAGAATATAAGGAACTTTCATTGTTTATTTCATATATGTGAAAAGTATCTTTGCAACTTTCGTAAAAGTATCTTACTGTCGTAATGTATAGAATAAGCACTCAACGATTTTTGTACTGCGATATAACTCGTCTGTAAGTCTCCAACCTGTATGTGTATCGAACAAATATGTAGTATATGTTTGATATTTGTCAAAGTATATTGGAAACAATTACCTCATAAGCTAAGTGCGCGCTATTGAAGTGCGCTTCATACACATAATTAGCGATGTTAGCTGCTGCATGAAAATATGTTCTCGCCGCAGTAACGTTTCCGTTGCGCATCTCTATCACACCGAGATTGTTGTAAGCCAGAGCATGTCTATTATCGCTTGCGATAGCTAGTTTCAAACACTCCTCAGCCATTATCAGATCACCCAGCGTCTGAAATGGCATCCGTCCTTTATGATTTATGTTTTAAAACGATGATAAGTATACATACAATAGCAATATGAGAGATGTTGTACCACACATCAGCCACATTCTCGTCAGTAGCGAGATTTAATGCTCTTTCAAAGCATGATATAGTATGATCGTATTGCTGAGCATAGAAGCAACAAAGTCCGAGATTGTTAAACAACTCGGCGTTATGTACGCCCATTTGCAAAAGGCGCCTGGAACATATATTTATCAAAATTTATTTATCGAAATTTAATTATAAAATATTATTATGTATAGGATTGAGAAACAACGTCGTTATTTGTAACATCGTTGCAATTTTTTTTCAGTAATGAGTAATGATAATATTTCCTTATTTAACAATAACATTAATCATAACTTTATTGTTATTTTGTTATATGGGTAATATGGTTGTTATTTGGGTAATATGGTTGTTATAATAATAACAAATATAATCGTTACTTTTATCATGTATTTATACACGTACAATACGTGTATATGAAATCTGCATAAGCGAATTTCAAAAAAAGAAAGTTTGATCATGTTGCAATTAATCACAACGCCATTACCACCATCATAACCACTAGATAGATCCCGTATTAAACTGGAAAATTAGTGATTAAAATAATTTTATGACTTCTTATTGATTATGTTCTCACATGTACAGTTAATAAGATTCTTATTATTTAATTTTATGCTATTCTAAAAAAAGAGATCAAAATTTGATGAAAAGATAACAAATTGTAACGATTCATTACTTGTTGAATAACGATAACGAATTACTTTCATAAACTTACTTTTATAACTTTCCCTTATATATAAATAAAGTGTTGAAGATGAAATGGATGTAATTATTTAGATCCGATTACACCATGTTATTTTGATTTTAAACGAGGCTTAAACTGTCTATCTGTATCTTTTTTTCAGCTTTAAAAACGAGTCAGATAGAGTTTTAAGTCTCGCTTAAAGTCAAAGTAACTTTGGTGCAACCGGACCTTAGTGAGTTTAAAAATATAAATCATTGCAAAATAAAAAGAATGCATACGCTCTACTTATATCTCTTCAATGTTTAACTTTATATATATATTACGTTTAATATATATGTATATAATATATATGTGTACCTATAATAACGCAAAGCTAGCTCCGGTTGATCATTGTAAAAATGATGCATGCCTATACTGGCAATTGCCTCGGTATGAGAAGCATCCTCTTGCGCGATTACCTTGTAATATTTCATGGACATCGTCGCGTTATTCAGGCCCTCGAATATGCGGCCCATCTCCGTGAGGATCGTAACATCATTCGCGAAATGTTCAAGGCCTCTCTTACATGTATCCAGAGCAGCCACTGGCTGATCGAGCCGGATATAGACTCTGATCAGCCGCAAGACCGTTTCGATGTTTTTATGATCCTTCAACGCCGACTTGAATTGTTGCTCTGCATCTCTCACCAATCCTAAAGTATAATAACACTTTCCCAGTTGAACTTTCCACCACCAATCTTTATATTGACAGACCTGCGTTGCCTGAACAGCCAAGTCCAGTGCCTGATATATTCAATGAATATATTTTAATATTTAATTTAAAATACAATATATTATAATACTTCAGTAATAATCTATCAATATAATGTTTATACTCACGTATCTCGCTTCATGCTCGTGATAATATATATATTCGAACAATGGTTTTGCTATGCTTTGCTGATTAGCGTATTTAGTTATGTTCAATCGCGATAATTGGATAAATGGTCCACCAGGTTCTGTCAACATTGATGCTGTGCCAAGCCTTGGAGGAAGATCTCGTTTAATCTTTTTTTGATATTACAATTAAGATTACGCGCATACAAATCACATTTTATAATATACCTAACACTGCGCCCTGAACTTGCTGTAATTGGCCTAGCAGTCATTGCTGTTCTCGGTGTTCTCAATGCCTGCTCAATCGATTGAGACATTGCTGCTTGAGTGGCAGGCCGTATTACTCCAGTAACAGGTCTGCCTTTAAGATATCAATATAGGATTTCATTTTAAAATGCACGAATAAAAATAAAAAAAAAATTGGAATTTTCTCAGATGAACTCTAACAAACCGGATTGTGATTTAGGCCGTACTCCTTGACCAGTGTAACTGGTGCCAGGATTTCTCAACGAAGTACCTGGTCTGGGCATTGTCGATATCGCATAATTATCTAATAAAGTCTCGGCGATTCCCTCTTCCTCGCTTTCAATATCGTCCACGTAAACTTGCAGCGTTAAAGCACGCATTTTCAGGATCCATACGGCCTAATAACGAAATCATATGTCACGACTGATTCGTGAACAATTATTATTTTATGCATAAGAAATAAAGAAAAATATACCTGATCCAGCGGATTTTTTCTCAACAAATCCGTGCATATTGCAGCGCACGCCTTGTACTTTTGTCGACTGAATAAGCTCAAAGCGGTAAATAATTCCATGTTCAACAAAGCCTGAATTTCCTCGGAATGGAATATGTATCAGTTTCGTAGCATTGATCCGCTTATTATAGAGTACTATACTATACTTTGAGCAATCACTTTCCTTATACCTGTCGTATACAAACACAAGCGAAATTATTGATTATTTCAAGTTATTTCTTTATTTTATAGGTGAGTGGTTTACCCCCATTTTCAGTTCACTAACCAACCAACCAACGTTCCAGTGACTAGAAATGACTTAAATTCAATTCCTCATATTCTGCAAAAAACATCTATGTACACTTTATTTTTTTACGTAGTCATTGAATAGTTAATAATAATTATTTATTAAAAAATTTAAGTTTTGAATGAAAATTCTGAAAAAATTCTATAAGCTTAATTGGATTAAAATGAACATTTTTTTGTCTCTTAGATTTTTTTTATAAAATTAATAGTTTTTGAGATAAAAAAGTCCTTGAGTCCAATCTTGAAAAATGATTATTTTTATGAATTTTTTTCTCACAAACTAATCTTCTAATGAGTATGAATGAAAAACGAAAATATTCGACCTTTCTTAAATTTCTTAAAATGTAACGAAAATTTTATTTTATTTTACTCTATAACATTATTAAAACAGTGAAAACTTTATTATCATAATGAGACTAAAGGCACATTTGCGCCTTGATGAAAATAAGAAGTTTCATAAATTTATTATTATTTAACATTTACATAAGCGTTTGCAGGAATTCGTTGAGAATTCAGAAACGGTCAATAGAGTATTCGTAAAGCGAAAATTATAACGCTGCAACATTTGGAAGGCATTTCTCTGACGAAAATAAGAAGTTTCATGAGCGTTTAGTTCAAGTGTTAAGTCTGCTAAATTCAGACATTTTATCAAAAAAAAGGTACAAAATTTTTCACTAAATCTCATCGTATCAATCTGCACTTTTTATCCTATTCGATGTGATTTTTTAAATGCGAGAAATTAAATTTCACTGTGTCTCTCTAGTGATGTTATGCTTGAAAATTAGATATGTAGAAGAATGTTTGTTAAATGGAGAAAAAACGCTTGTGTTATGGAGTTGAAGAAAATATTTTTTGGACGTCTTTAAGCTGTTTGTGTAAACGCCTTACAAACGTTTACTAAAATTCAATAATTCGTCACATTGAAACAGCGTTTGTTGAACGGAAGAAAAATAAAATTAATTGTCTCATTGAGAAAAGCATTTGATAAATATTTGAAAAGTCTGACAGTGAATTCTTTGCACGAAGATGATTAGCGTTAATTTGAAAAGCGTTACTTTAGTATTATTACAGAACTTTCATGAAACGATATATACTGTATTATAAGCGTTCTGAAAGTGTTTCAAACTTAATGGTGTTCTAAGCGTTTTTATAAAGTTTAGAAACATATAAACTCTTAAAAAATCGTCATCGAACGATTGTCAACGTTTTATAAAGTTCCTATTTAAATTCATATTTTTGCCAAGACGATCGATATACTTTCCTGGAGGAAAGTCTCGAATTGTTCGGCTGCAATATGAAGCAAGTTTTTTAATTCATCGATTGATCAATCGCACTATGCACAAATGTAATTTTGTTCCGTAAAAGTTGCATTTGCGCATAATTGCAATTGATCAATCGATAAATTAAAAAACTCGCCTATGCTCTTGTTTGGCTTCATTTAGATTTGAAATGTTTGGTTTGTAGAACTTCTAATAAGTGTAAATAAAGATGATGATAATGATAATAAAGATGATCTCAAGCCTAAAAGTGTAATAAAAATATTAAAAACTCATTATTAATGTTTATATCCCAGAGCAAATATTTCAATGTTCAAACAAGCGCAATTGTGCCAGCCGCAATGCTAGTTCACAATTCAGCGTTGAAATATTGGTATATTCTTTTAGATCATCCAATTAGCATTTTAAATCTCGAAGAATACATCAATAGCAGTGAGCGCTCACTCAACTCTTGAGTTTGCTGAACGCAGTCATAAGGTGCGTCCAGAAGCACAACCGCTCATTCAATATTCTTGAACCTGTTTGGTCTATATTTTTAGATTTAATGGAATATGCCAATCAGATGCAAGAGCTCAGTGAGCAGTCGTGCTTCTAGATGTACCCATTTAGAATGAGATCCCACCACGAGTTTATGTCATTCGTGCACCTATCGCGTATGCAGATGAAATATAAAAAAAATCGAAGTTCGTGTTGAGGGCAACACTAAACCGCAAGAATATCTAAAAAAAAGATCACGGTCAGGAATATCATTAATTATGACGATTTGATTAAAAAATTTTGAAAAAATGATCCATTGCGTATGTTTATAAAAGGGCTACCGTTAGAAAGGCGAGAATCTGTAGATTACGAAAATGATAGAGTGCTACCTTTAAAGTGGTCAACTCTTTGGCAACCAGAATAAAGAGGGGACAAATGAATGAATTTTTGTTTGCATTAAATGCACCCATCGCATAGTTCAATAATTTTTGCACTAAATCGTAGTTTAATGTTTACTTTTTACGACGGAATAGGATTGTCTTTAAAAAACTAGTTCAAAACATCGGAAGCATCCGACTGACGTTTTCGAACGCAGCCAATTGTCTGCATGTTGCTATAATGTCGGTATATTCGAAATCGTTGAAGACAAATTTATGGCAAGTTGCCATAAATTTTAGATTTATTAGCAATTACAGATTTGTGCGATTGTGCTGAGACATGTTTTACTATCTAAGCAGTTAGAGCATTTCTAAGCGACTTTTTGGAGTAAATTACTTGCCTATTACGACAGCATAATTATAAAATCAATAAACTGTAGCAATAGTAATAACATCATGAATATAATAGGAATTAAGATAATAATCGATGCAATGGTATGATTGGTATTTGTTTCTAATCATGTGAAATGAATATGTATCATTTTTATTATTTTTTTATTTAATTGATATTTAATTGATATTTAATTAATTGGATTTTATTTAATTGAGATATATATATATATATATATATATATATATATATATATA
>NW_012130172.1:146523-150947 GCF_000143395.1 Atta cephalotes | reverse complement strand
TTATTTATTTATTTTATTATATATATTATATATATTATTATAGTATTTATTTATTTAATATATATATATATATATATATATATATATATATATATAGATAGATAGATAGTAGATCGCATACATAGTGGAAGATATATGGATATATATTAATATTTGATGTAATCCTTGAAGATCTTTGACAATTTTTAGGAAATATGTAAATGGATAAAATTATCAGATACATTCCTGATATGAAACAATTTTTTATTTATTAGAAAATTGTAATTGCGATGGCATTTATTGATAAAAATCATCCAAGGTTAGTGAAAAAATAACCAACTGTTATTGTAGCAATTTAGATAGTTATTTATTATGTGTATGAGCATTATCATTGTAGTATACAAGAAGCATTCGAACGATTTTTCGGGTACAAAACTATAGAAGAGCAATGTACCGAGCAATCTTTGACACGTTTACATAATGTTTTTTGGTAACTAAACATTTTTTCTCGCAAAAATGTAATGTTTTTTATGATTTTTTCTTACAAAAATGTAATTGGATACAGGCAACAGAGAATGGGGAGATGGACTCTTCTCAACTATATGATGCTTTTCGTGACATCCTCGAAATAAAAATGTCGCAGGACGAATTTCAAGTTCTCTTCAATAAAGTCAGTTAATCTTTACCTTCTTTCAATTTTTAAAAAATGTTTTTAAAAATTTAATTGTCAATTCAGATAGATATGAGACTTAATGGCAAAGTAACGTGGGACGAATTCATTTCTTACTTGCTGATAGAATTTCGGGATATAGACACTAGTTTGAGGTCGCAAATATTGGAAACACCATTAATGAGTTTACCCAAATTGTCAAGAACGCATCATCGCACTCCTGTGTGCAGAATTACATTTTGCCCGGAAGTTTTGCCAGTATGCGACTCAACATTAAAAATTTGTCTAGTGAAACATTTCTTAGAATTGTTCTATAATTTTTCGGTTAGAATTCCATATAAATTTCAGAATTTTTCAAAATTTTTATATAATTTTATTAACTTTTTAGAAAATTTCTCAGATTTTTTATAGATGGATTGGAACTTTCAAAAGTGCAAAAAAATCTATATTTATATATCTTTTCTAAAAGTCTTTAAATGTGTACAGGGTATTCCATTTTAAATATTGCATGAAGATTTCTCAAAAACTCGAATATTATTCAGGACCATATCCTATAACATTTGTTATTTTAATTTTTACATAAAAATGGTTATTAATAAAAATGAAAATAATAAAATGAAAATACAACCTCCAATAGCCTTGATCTTAATAAATATTATCTAGGACATGATCCTGAACAATTTTCGAGAGGTTTTAGCCGTTGGTCGGACACTTTGCGTAATGCTAATACCGGCGATACTGCAACTTTTAAGCCTTGTAATTTGAAAGTACTTAATGAAAATAACTTCATTATAGTGTTTTGAAAAGCTCTTGACACCAGCTATTAGAGTCTGCTATCAAAGATAGGATGTTCCAAAAAAAATCAATATAATCTTAATCTGATCTTGATGACGCCACTCAAGATCAAATCAATGATATCTTCTTATGTCTCCCTCCGAATCATACAACTTTTGTGTTTGAAACATTTTTCCGTATCTATTATAGTTTTCGAGAAATCTTAATACATTATTTAAAATGGGGACCCTGTTTAAAAATCATCGAATATTAGTTTTTAATAATTTTTTACTCAAGTATTATCAACTTTACAGAAAAACAGCAAGCGACAAAAATTGTTTAGTTTTTTCTCATAGAGCTCTGAGAATTTTTTTCAGAATTTTTTTAGTATCGCATTTTCTCATGTTGATAAAAATAATTGCCAATAAAAGAAAATACAATATTAAAAATTAGAGCTCTATGAGAAAATAAATAATTTTTGTCACTTACTGTTTTTTTGTAGCTTATTTCGAGAGCTTTCCAAAACACTATAATAAAGTTATTTTTCATTAAATACTTGTTAAATTATAAGGCAAGACTGATCATTGATCCGGAGGCAAAATCGGGACTGATCCGATCAACTAAGGCAGGGATCGGCAGATGGGCTCGCGGGCGTTCAGTTGCCTACGGGCAATAGTTGAATGCATTAAGATAGTAAATAGTTGAACATCTTTGAGCAATAAATGCTATGAGCAGAAATAATAAGGGGTGTTACATGGAAGACGCATTTTCTTTCTCTTATATAATTTCGGTTCATATGTAAATATGTAATAGAAAAAAATAAGATAATTAAAAAAAAATTAGAAAAATAATTTTTCATAGTTTCTTGTACAAAAGATAAAATTGTGTCAGATTGTATAATATTCTATATATTAATTATGTATAATTTTTATATATTATTATATAATTAATTATGTACATTTTTCTCATTTCCTTAACTTATAGTATTTATTCAAAAATTGTTCTCCTAATTATCTTATTTTTCTTAATATTTTCCTAATATGTTGAACAGTAATTGTAAACAAGAAAAAAACATATATAGACATTTTACACATAATGCAAAAGAATTTCAGATACTGTTCAGGAGAAGTTAAAACATATTTAAATTATTTAAGAATTCAACTTCCGAATTCACGTTCCGATTCTTCTATTTCGTCATAAATAGTTCCATGTTTTGTGTTATCTCTCGATATTTTTTTGGAATTATATTCACATAGATCAAACATTGTGCATAGTTATTAAATTTAATTATTAATCATTTTTCTTCACAGATTCTCAGAATCTGTACTTATAATTCTTTTTGTACTTTGATTATCCATATTATTAATATTAACTGTTTTATCCATATTATTAATATTAATTAATTTTTGTAGTTTTTTCTAAGCTAGACAGCTAGAAATAATTTGATGATTGCCTATCTATTATATTACTACTGTTATTTAGTTATTTATCATTTTTCTTTTATTTTGCATGTTCAGAAGAATATTTATTGCTTCTATTTAAAGAATTTAAATAAAATATATTTATTGTTTACGTTAATATTTATTGCTTTTATATTGCTTTTATAAGAATTTAGTACTCGAGAACAAAAATTATAACGCTCATATAAATGCGCGATGCTATTTTTATGATAAAAAAAGCATAAAATACAAAATTTCTTTTTAAGGTACAAAGAAAATAGAATACCCTCCTGAGTTATAAATGAAGTTGACTCAATATACACAATAACTGAGCATTCGCGGACTGCCCAATTTTAGCATTTTGCCCTGAATTAAGGCAAGATCGATCACTGATTCAGCCAATTAAGACAAGACCGATCATTGATCCGGCCGATTAAGGCAAGATCGATCACTGATCCAATCAATTAAAGCAAGACATGCATCCATACGAGTGAGCGTATGTCAAGAAGTGTGGATCGCGGAGACGCGCGTAAGAATCCCGCTCACACGCGCATGTGTACATATAATGCAATACTATAACTTTCAAGTTCTATAACTCAGAAAGTACTCAATGAAACGTAACTTTATTATAATGTTTTGGAAAGCTCTCGAGATAAGCTACAAGAATATGTAAACAATAAAGGTATATATATATATAGGGTGCGTCACCAAAATCCGGACAAATTTCAATTAAAATTTTCCGCTATAGTGTGCCTTCGCTAGAGGTTGTTGTTGACGTCCGAGAAAACCTGATGAATGCTTCTAGTAAACAGTTATATTCTCAAAATGGCCGCGATATTAAAATCAAGTGCGGAGTATAATCAAAAAACCGCAATCATCGAAAGCCTTCGCGCTCAGCAACGAAAACAATTCGATTTTTTGGATATCTGAGATCAACCGTTTATGATGTTGTGACAAAATACGGTTTTAGAACAGTCCAATGAAGATTCCAGTATGCTAGGAGTCACTCGAAAGAACACATCGCGAAGACCCCCGCAATCGTTGAAAGGGCTCAAGCGTTGATTTCGGATGATCCAGGGCAATCGTGCGAAAATTAGTATCGATTGTTGATGTAAGCGAGCCAACAATGCGAATTGTCGAGGAATTACCTTCGATACAAATCGTACACATTAAAGATATGACAGATGCTGAAGCTTTCTGAAGCTGCCAAGATAATCCGAGTTGCTCGCCTCGGTTCCTATTCTGGCCTTCCAACAGCCCAGATTTAAATCCCTTAGATTACTATGAAGCGCAGTTGAAAGGGTCACAAACAAGTCTCGACATCCCAACGTGTGACGTCATTAAGAACCGCTATTGAGGCAGCATTCGTTGGCACAGACAGCGCTATATTACAGCGTGCGAGCGAACGCTTCAGATTGAGAATAGGAGGCTGTTCATTCAAGTTGTAAAAGAATTTTTGTAATATTTAATTTTTCATTAAAAATATTTTGTTTAAAGAAATTGTTTGATTTGTCCGGATTTTGATGACACTCCCTGTATATATATATATATATATATATATA
>NW_012130172.1:125728-146503 GCF_000143395.1 Atta cephalotes | reverse complement strand
ATATATATATATATATATATATATATATATATATATCGATTCGATTAATATAATTAACGAAGGACTTGATATATAAAGTTATATTTTTTAATCATTTCGAAATTTGTTGAAAAGTTATATGATGTCAACTTACCGTTAACGATTTGTAATTTCACCAAAAGTGACCGCTGATGTAGACATGTACTATCACAAAAGACGCGTGATCGATACGGCATACAAATACGTCAAAACATTGTGTGTGTTGACATACGATTACGACTCACGATTCGTGATTCAGTTACGACCATTATTGTGCTGAGGCTTTTAAAGGATCCTCTTAAAGGAGTCGTAGGAAATTGACCAATTCTAATCGAATATTCTCTTTATATATCTATATATTTGATTGTGATTAGTTGATTTCTTATGACTTAAGACTTCACGATTATCTATGACTTCTATGTAGAGGACCCTTTATCTTATGTTATGATTACGACAGTTACGTCTCGTTTTCTGCCATAGCTTATACTAATCCAGGGATGTCGCCTGAGACAAAAATTACCAACGTGAAACGTGAAACATATTTCGTATCGAGAAGTTGGCATACTCAATCTTTCCTTGTTTGACATATTTTATTTTATAATGCATCTTAGTTTCTCTTTCTAACCTTTATAATTTTTGTCTTAAATTAAATATTAAATAAAAAATTAAACGAACAATGACAGTGCCAATATAGAATAAGTAAAAAGACATATTTTATTTTATAATGCATCTTAGTTTCTCTTTCTAACCTTTATAATTTTTGTCTTAAATTAAATATTAAATAAAAAATTAAACGAACAATGACAGTGCCAATATAGAATAAGTAAAAAGATATCACCAATACAATAAATATTAATTTTTTTTAAATTATTATATTTTTTTTATATTATTATTACGAAATCATTAACATAATTAAATTATAATACATAAGTAATATTAAGATTATTAGTTATAAATTAAATATATTAGCATATATATTTTGGTTAAAAATTAATTATGGCATGAATAGTAAAAAATTGTTCATGCATAAATATATATAAATATACATAACATGTATAAACATGAATAAAAATATAATTATATATGTATGATTATATACATATGAAATATGTCTGTACATATATCCTTCTTTCTTTTGTGAAATTACTGTTTTATTATTAAAAAGAATAATTAGAAAATATAAAAGACTGCAGAATAATTTTCACATTGTTTTAGAAAAAAATCATTTTACAAAAGAAAAAAGGATGTATGAATATGTATGGACATATTTCATATATCATTATATATAATTATGTTTATGAATGTACAGGGTGCCAAAATCCGAACAAATTTCAATTTAAATTTTCCACTATATTGTACCTCCGTCAGAGGTTGTTATTGGCGTCCGAAAAAGTCTGATGCTTCTAGTAAACATTCATATTCTCAAAATAGCCGTGATGTTGAATGCGGAGTATAATCGAAGAGCCACGATCATCGAAGGCCTTCGCGCTAGGCACTCAGCAACGGAAATAATTCTTTGGATACTCGAGATCAATTATGACGTAGTGGCAAAATATACGACTTTAGAACTGTCCAACGAAGGTTCCAGTATGCCAACGAGGAAGAGTCACTCGAAGAACGCACCGCGAGGAACGCACCTCAGTTGAGGCCCCCCAATTAAAAGCGCTCAAACGCTGATTTCGGATGACCTAGGGCAATCGTTGCGAAAATTAGCATTGATTATTGTAAACCAACTAACAATTCGAATTGCCGAGAAGAACCTTCGATACAAATCGTACACATTAAAGATACGACATATGCTTTCTGAGGCTGCCAGAACAAGCCGAGTTGCTCACTACAATCTTGTATTCTTTGAAAAACGAAGCGACAAATCAGTTTTTTTCTGACGAAAAAATGTTTACTGTTGATGCCAAAAATAAATCGGAGGAATGATCGATCGTTCGCCTACAATCCCAAGGATATCTCTGTTGCCAGAACGAAATTTCCGGCCAATGTTTATGTGCTAGGTGTCCAGTAAGGATGATGTCACATTTGCCATCACATTTCTTTAAAAAAAAAGGAAACTATCACAAAAGAACTGTATTTGCGCGTTCTGATGTAGTGAAGCCGTAGGTGAAAACTATAGCGTCCATATGTTTTTCAGCAGGACGATGCATCGGTTCGTATGAGCCAGTGCATCGTCCTGCTGAAAAATATGGACGCCATAGTTATTTGACTTAAACTTGGCTCTCAGACAATATCGATATGTTTTGGTCCAAGGAATTCTGCCTCCCAACAGGCCAGATTTAAATCCCTTGGACTACTACGTGGAGTGAAGTTGAAAGGGTCACAAACAAGTATCGGCATCCCAATGTGACGACATTAAGAACCGCTGTTGAGTATTCGTCGACATGGACAGCGCTACATTACATGTGTGTGCGAACGCTTCAGACCGAGAATAGAGGCCATCATTTAAGCTAATACATAATTGTGCTCTACAGAGATCCTTCAAGTGCCATGTAAAAGAATTTTTATAATATTTAATTTTTCATTTAAAACATTTTGTTTAAAGAAATTGTTCGATTTGTCCGGATTTTGATGACACTCCCTGTATATATATATATATATATATATATACTAAAATATTCTAGGATTTCTATAATTTTCTACGAAAACTTTTAAAATTTGAAAAAGTTTAAGATATTTTATTAGAAATCTAGTAAAATTTTTCCTTTATATAGTCAACCTCAAATGACCTGATCCTCAAGGAGATCATTGATCTTTTCCGTCATTCATTATTCATTAAAAAGTTATGAACAAAACAATTTTTATTAATAGCAAACAATTTTTAAACACAAAAGATATATATTTCAGCAGTATTTTGATGGGGGAGGAGTGGATCTCGCTTCGCGTGGAAAATCGAGCGCCCTTGGCAGGGGGAAATGGGATAAAACTCGCTTCGCGAGAAAAGTTGTCCATTTCTTGGCAGAGGAGGGAGGGAGGATGGAACTCGCTTTGCGCTCATCGAGATTTATCTCATATTGAGATTTATCTCATACCCCTATCTAAAAATTATTTTATTTATAAATCCAGTTTTGTTATGTAATAACTTTTTTTAAATAAATAACGAACGATGGGAAAGATCAATGATCTTCATGAGGATTAAGGTCAAATTCAAAGTCAGTTGGAGGTCATTTGGAGTTAACTGTGTAAAGGGAAAGTTTTACCAGACATCTTAATAAATTTTAAATATAAAAAATTCTTACAAATATATATTACAATATAAGAATTTTTTTTGAAAAGAACTGATACGCAAATCAATCTCTTCTTTTATTATATTCTCAGAGAAAGCTCATTCTCCTGTATCAATAGTAATACTTTTTTACGTTCTGAAATAGATTGGAAAAATATATTTCTTAATTGGAAAAACATATTCTGATTCTTAACAAAAAAAGAGTTGATCGATTTTTGCATCGATCACTCTTCCGAAAAAAATATTGTTTACTTTTGTCTTACAGTTATCGCAGATTTATTATGTCAATTTTTAGGATAGAAGCACGAGTTTCCGCCGAGGTTGTTATCTAACTGTTAGTCGAGAGGGCGTGATTAATTATTGGTCATTAGATCTTAACTATGAGCGTACTGTGCAGTCTAAGAATCGTTAGTACTTCTTAACTTCTCTCTCATTTTCAGTTAACACTTTTATCGGTACCTTTTTTGCAGCGTTCTTAAAAGTGCAATCTACTGCTATAACTGATATGATCGTGCTACCGGATGTTCAGATGGTATGCACGAGTTCAACAGAATGCGATTTGAGATTTTACGACGTCGCGGCAAAAAAGTTTGAGCTTCGCTTACTGGTCAGTGATTAACACAGATTAATCAGATTTCGTAAAACTTATCATCTATCCATTGTTAATTGTAATGAATAATAAATGATATTTCTAGATATCCAGTTTGGAAAATGCAGTCGTTTGCATGCACTATTACTTTAGTAGAAATATGAATGAAAATTCTTACATCGTCCTAGGTGATACGAGTGGATCTATTATAATCATGGCCTTTAATCCTATGGATAGAGGACCTTTCAAGCAATATATTACAAGTGACTTGATCATTTTCCGTTACGACAATGTCATTAAAGTAAGTAAAACCTATTGGAGGTCCACTCAGGGCCATGATTTTGACTACATATGTCAAGATCATCGAAGAAGCCTCCTTTAAAGTGAATAATTATTCTATACAATTGTTTATTGCACAATTTCAAAATAGGTTCAAATTTGATTACATCTTATTCCAATATAAATTAAAGGTTTGCTTCATAGATATAGTCGAAGATTTTGCGGAAAATTACTTTGCTAAAAGATTACTACAATTAGGGGAAGATACAAGGATTAGATGTCATAGAATTAAAAAATATACATACAAATTGGACGAGCCAGGTAGCTTATTATGGAAGCTTACGTGCATTTGTGTCGAGTAGCCAATGCTCTGATTGTTCTTTGTACGTTTTCGATACGAGTGGGACAAAGATGCAACATAAATTTCAAGTTCGCATGGGAATATCCTGTTTCACGCTCTGCGATGGTATCCTTTCGCTTTGCAATTGCAGTTACGGAGATTTTGATGTAAATCAGATCCGATTTTAAAACAATGATTTTTTCAGAAAGTCATGTATTGGTAACGGGTGGACCAGACTGCGTGGTTCGCGTTTGGAATCCATTTGTCCCCAGGAAAGCAAATGCTGTTTTGTTGGGGCACCGATCGACTATCTGCGCGCTTGTCATAACTAACGCTGGCAATCGCATTTTTTCCTTGTCGAAAGACAGATGCATAAAAGTATGGGACGTTCCAACTCTTAGCTGCATTCAGGTATAGAGAAATTACAATTCTTAGATAGTAGTCTTCTTTCTGTTGAACATTATTATTTTTCTTATCGTTTAATAAATCATATTTTCTTTTAATAAATAATAGAAGATGTGTACATTTCGTAAACAGACATACAGCAAATTACCGCGCGAGCTGAGTGAACACACTCCGATGACCGTAGTGTTCAACACACTGACCTGTACGATGATTATTGCCAGCATGATGATAGCTGTTCTCGTTTGTGAGCACGTAATTAACGAGGAAATCTCGGACGGCTATACGCACACCAAGGGCGTCAGTTGTGTTCTCTACAATCAGCTCTTCCGTGTGGTAACTTCCTCTTATCCAAAAATCATTAATAAAATCATTAATAAAAATTAAATTATTTAGTAAAACAGAGTTGTACAATTCAATAAAATAATATACAGTTGCACAGTTTTAATAAATGATATGTTATTTTATCGGAATGCAGATTGTTTCTACAGGATTAGATTCATGCATCATCGTATGGGATCCATGGTACGGACGCCGTTTACATTTGATATCACACGCTCACAGTGTTATACGATATGGGCAGTACGCCGACATCGAGATCACGGCGGCTTGCTTCGACGATTCGGAGCAATTTTTAGTAACTGGCGCAAGAAATGGTTCAGTGAAAATGTGGAATTACAATACCGGAATCTGTATACACGATATAATGATTGATCATCAATGGTAGGAATCAGCGGATATTAAATAACTGCTTTTTTTCTTATAAATTATATGACATTTCATAGTAATAGCGTTTTTCCTAGTGCAACATACATATTTAAACAGTATGCTTTTTCTTTTTGGACTTTTGCACCAGTTCATCCTTCTTTTTCTTTCTTCCTGAAGAGAAAAAGAAAATGAATTGGTGCAAAAGTTCAGCTAAAAAAACAAGCCTAGTGTACGTATTTCCGTAGCTACGGTGTAGTACAAATTTTATACACAAAGTAGGATTTTGCTATATCATCTCAAAAAGATATAGAACCAGTGTGACATTTAAAATTTAAAAATAGAAATCAACCGGGATTTTAGCGCAATAATGAAGTTATATTGTACACCATGATGTGCACTCCAGTACAGTATAACGTTTACATGCAACTAGTATAGTGCAAGGCTACATCTAGTGTATCCCAAAGAAAAACACCTTAAATTACAAAAAGTATTGTAATTGGAAAATTACATTTTTCGAAAAATTATTTATACAATTTTTTTTCCAAAAGTTTTTGTTGTAATTATAATTGGAAACGAAGTTATTTGAATTATGGTAAATTCGATCACTCGCACGACAATGGCTGCATTCAGCAGAGAAAGCAGTTTCGCAACTATTGTAAAATTCTTCAATGCCATTAGTTTATACGTTTAGATCTATAAGAAACCGCGAAAGCAAAAATCAATTATATTGAAGAATTTTACAACAGTTGCCAAGCTATTTTCTCTGCTGAATGCAGCCAATGAATCAGTGCATAATGTGAGAATGAATAAAAAAGGTCAATGTTCTCTATGTATGCAAGTAGAGTTGTGACAGATTCATAAGTGGGATTTGGGGGAGCAAGTGACTTTTTGACAAGTGATTAACATAATCAAGAATTTTCTGAAGTTAGTCATAGCACTTTTAAACATATAAACATGGCTTGATTATCAGAATGTCTTCGTCTTTGAGCGATATTCATAGTTGATTCTTATATTTAAGATTAAGTTTTGACTACAATATTTAAGATGAGATGATGAGGTATGAGTCAATCAGAGAGCTGCATTAATATCTTAACATTACTTAAAATGATTTTAAAATAAGAATGGGCTGCGATACCGCCCTACTTTTTTATTTAATATACAATATTGATCTTACTTTTTGATTTTCCCTCGTATAATCAACTTTTTGACAATAAAATAATATATTATATTCTGTTAATTAACATAGCAATAATACTATCATTTATAATCATTTAAAATACATATTTATATGCTTTTACACTTTGCTAATCTCACACATAGCAGCTTTTAGTATACATTAATGATTAATCCAATGTAATATAAAGGTTTATTCGCGTCACATACAATAGCTTCTATGCGCTCCACAAGCACGTTGCTATAGTAGAAGCATGTTGGAGCATGCGACTAAATCATGCAATGCATGAATAAATCTAAATAATTCGATATTAGAGAATATTTTCTAATGTTATTTTTCGTCGATATCATGAACGATGTAATAAATTTTCATTTCACATTATTTTTTCTGCAGCGAAATAACGAACATCACATGGTACGAAAATCGAATTCTGTGCTGCGGTTGGAATAAACATGTGACAGAATTATCGATTTTCGAATCTGATATATGCAAAAAGAATTGGACGACCAGTCACACCGATGACATTCTATGCTTGGCTGCAAGATATCCACAGCTATTAGCTACCGGATCGTACAACGAAGAATTAATTCTCTGGAATCTTGAAACGGGCCAGCCTTTTAGAAAGTATCAAGTGACTGATGTTAATAGAAGGTGATGTCAACTTGATATTTTCATGAACAATAATTGATACAGTAAATGCTAGCAACTTGCAATTGAAAGCTAATTGACTTAATAGGAACACGAGAATGACGAACGCACAGAAAGAGTTTAGAAAATTGAATGAGATCAGTGGATCCATTAATCAGCAGCTTAAGTAAATAATAATACACTTATGGCTACAAAAGAAAAGGTTTCTTTTGTCGAAATGTTTTAAATCGAATCCTCGTGAAACAGAAAATTGACTCCATGTGTTCATCAAGAATCAGCATTGAACATTGTTCGCGTAACTGCGGTACGCGCGATAATCTTTCTAGCAGCGCGAGAAACGAAACCTGATGTCGGCACACTGCTGGTTGCTCTCGATTCCGGTTTGATACAAGTATGGACGCATCATCCTGCGGCGGGATTTTTAGGAGCTTTTTCAGTCATACACACTGTCGGTGACTGTGCCACATCCTTAGCTACTGATCCTGAAAATCAATTTTTTATAACAGGTTTTGGAACTTTCTAAAGATTTGATTATATCCTTAACTTTTCAGTTAAATCTTTTTTCTAATGTCTACAATTTTATTCCTGGAACTTCCCCTTAAAGGTCATAGTATAGGGTATATAAAAGTTTGGCTTCTTTCGAATTACATGCTACCAAATCCACCGAAAATTTGTATGCCGTTACTGAGATTAGAATTCCCATTTTTATGGAAAGATAAAATAGACGGAAGAGCGAAGAGAGCAGTACGAAATCAAATGCTGCCACTTCTGCTGTCATCTGTGCGTGGTCATACACGGGGAATTACTTCTCTTCAAATTATTTCTAGCGCGCGAGTGATAATCAGGTATATACAATTATTATAAAGGTTTTGATACATTTCTTTACTAAAAAATTTTAATAAATAATAGCGGTAGCGCAGATCGCACAGTACGTTTGTGGAGTTATGGAGGTCGTTATATATCAACATTAGGTACGTTTAGAGATTGGATCCCGATTCTGCCTACTGTGCCCGTGCAAAAATATTTCGAGGATTATAAGCTTCCAGCAGACATTAAGGGATTTGCCAGTTCTACTACTTTGAAGGTAAATTTGAAAAAAATATATACAAGAACAATGTATACATTTGGGATGATGCAAAGGTACTTCATGGTGGTATGAAAAGATTACCGATAAAGATTGAAGAAAAGGAAATCGACATCTCAAAAGAAACTCTCGAAGGAGAGCAATATATGTTGTACGGGAAGGAATTCGATAGTCTTGTGCTCGAGACATATTATGAATCACAGTTGCCTGGAAACATCTATCAGAAATATCTGCAATTAGACAATACTTTGTCATACGTGAGTACATGCATATACAATTATACATACTTCATATATATTAAAATATATATTTTGTAAAATTCATTATATGTTGTTATGTAATAGCAGATTCGGTTAGATGCATATTAATAATTTGTGTAAAATGCAAATATTTCAAATTATAAAATATGACTTTACTTAACAGTTCAATAAAATGTGTTCAGGATTTTATTGTTTAATTCATTTTTATATTTATATCGAATTTTTACGTAAATGTGTACGATGGCTTTAATGCACGAGTGCGCACTGAATGCATCTAATCGAATTCGTTATAATGCAATTTTAACTTGAATTTTAACTTGTAGAAATTTTATATTTGTAGATACCAATTTATACGTATTTACCAACCTACTCTTTAAAATCTGTAGAGGCGCAGAAAACACTCTTGCTTGGACAGAAAATAGAACCTACGTATGGATTTTTATTTTTATTCGAAATCTTTGAAAAGATATCACACAGGCTGTCCGTCGAATACTTTGATATATATATATATTTTTAAATTATTTATAATTACAGTAAAAAGATATATTTAAGAAGATGAACTACTGCGCTCTTCTGTAATAAAGAGGCAAAGGCACTTCCACAAAATGAAATCTACCGCAATGCTCTCCATCATTTGAACTTTATAAACTCTTGCAAAATGTTAGTATATATAATAAAATAGTACATATTTTACACATGGTATAAATTAAAATGAGAATTAATTTACTCACATTTGTAAAACTCGTATTCATAGCAATTATTTTATCTAATTATTTACTAAGTCGATTATCTAATTATATGTTTAGGCTTTACTTCTTCTTCAGCAAATAAGATAAAATATATAAAAATAGATAAATAAGTAAAAAAAAATTAAATTGTCAAATCATGAAGATATCTACGTACAACATCATTTTATGAATATTGGGATATAATAACGAACAACGCGGCTTCATGTCGAATTAAAACAATTTGCCTTAAACATTATTACATTTCACATGCATACAATACTATAATATATACTTAATGCCTCTAATTATATCCACATGTATTTGTCATATTAATTTTTTAAAGGCAATTTTCGTTCGACAAACTCAGGTTCCATCATGGAAATACGTGGTGGCGTTTTCCAGATTGCACTGGATGTACGCTTCAATCGATTTTTATCTATACCCTGGAATAATTCAGTCAAATCTGGCGTGCACTTACGAGTATTGAAGAATTTATAAACTATTCTTTCGGGAATATATTGTTGCATCGCGAGTTGTACTTTGCGAATGTGCGCTGCAATTAAAAAAGAATAGATAGATTCATATTCTTTTCTTCTTACTTTAATGATGATTTAAGATATAAAAGAAAGTATACGTACCCTGCGCCCAATACGGTATCTCGTGCTTCGGTTTGCTTTCATCGTCTGATTCATCATCATCATCAGGTTCACTATCTAACACATAATTCACAGTACCTTGATACTTATTATTAGTCTGTTGTTTGTTCTGCAAAAAAATCAAGTAAGCGATTTATCAGTTTTGAGTGAAAGTAGGATGAAGTAATTTTTTTCCATCATAAAAAGATAACTCACTTTAGCTTGGGTTGTAAGTAACTGATTTTTCTGTTTCAAAGCTTCAGCAGCGACTTGTTGAGCCCTTGCTTCCACTTCCCTACGTTTTTCAGCTTCTTGCTCTCGACGTCTTTGCTCAGCCAACAGACGTTCCGTTTCCTCTTGTTCTTGTAATCTCTGCAATCTCTGTTGCTCTTCCAATTTGCGACGTTCTTCCTTCTCCTGTATTCGTTGCAATTGGGCAAGACGCTTCTTCTCCGCTTCCTCGCGATGCCTTTCTTGAATCAAAAGAGCTAATTTTGCCTTCTCTTCTCTTTCTTTCTCGGCTTTCTGCCGTTTCTCTAATTCTTGCTTCTCCTTAGCTTCTCTTGCTAATTTGTTTTTGAGTTCCTTCTCTTGCCGCTTTCTGTATACAAAGTATATATCGAGATATATGATTGTACCGCCTGCAAATCTTTTGATTAGTGTTACGAAATTTTTGTATACCTTTTCTTCTCTTCCGTCTGTAATCTCAAAGCTTCGTCTTTTTTTTTTCTCGCGTCTTCCTCGTGCCGTCTCTTTTCCTCTAACTTTTCTATCGAATTGGAAGTTGTAATAGTTTTTGATGGTTGAATGAAAGACTCCACGCCAGTAACAATATTGGTGCGCGAGGCGGTTATAACTTTTGGATACTAAAATAAAAGTATGTAAATAAATAAATATGACAAAATTTTATCTTTCTTAAATTGCATTATGGACCTGTTCTTTTTGGCTGAATTTTTACACTAGTTCATCTTTCTTCCTCTCCTTTCCTCTTGGAGAAAAAAGGACGAAAGATAAATTGGTTCAGTTAAAAAGAATAAGTCTATAGTGCAATTTAAGAAAGATAAAATTTTGTATTAATTTTACATTCAAAAGATTTTGAATATTTGAAGGGGTATGAAGACGATTAAGAGACAGTACAGGCTGCATCAATTTTGTCTTGCTTAAAGGTGTCGTTTTCAACTGTTGCATTTTTACATTTGATCTATCAGTTTGAGTCAATAATTTATTAATTCGTTCCGGTAATTGTTCTTTGTTCTGAAAGACAAAGTTTAATTTATCGTTAATGAAACATAGTAAAAGAGAATAAAAGAGATTAAAATAATTATAAATAACCACAGATTCTTTTACCTCTTTAAGTTCAGCATTGTTTTTTTGTTTCGCTAATGAAATCTTCTTAGCTTTAGCGAGCGACTTTCGAGCTAATATTTGCGCAACATTTTTCTCCGTCGTTTTTGTTTCTATCTGCATTTCCGCAGTGATCATTGCACGAGTTTTCGTTCTAGTTATTCTAGTTGGAG
This sequence comes from Atta cephalotes, assembly GCF_000143395.1. Lineage (NCBI taxonomy): Eukaryota > Metazoa > Arthropoda > Insecta > Hymenoptera > Formicidae > Atta > Atta cephalotes. The sequence continues at coordinate 134,889 of NW_012130172.1, read as the reverse complement.
TACCTATGTCAGACTTCGGACTATGCATAACCGCTTGTTCAAATGCTTCAACCCGCTTCTTCACAGATTCTTTTGCATAAGGACTAAATAATGCATTCGATTTATATGTTTTACTTTCTTGTGTGACCGTGGACACATTTGCGTTTTTGAGGGTTTTCACTGGTGTATTAGAAGTTTCATCCTCACTAGATATCGCTAACATACCTTTTGTCTCTTTTTCATTAGGCTGCTTCCTATTAAGTTGCTTCTTCGATCTTTTCACTTCAGGCGATGATTCATCATCTGTAATTAATTCATCATATTGCGCAGATGTTTTGTATAGTTGCATATTGTTTGGTAGTGTCTTCTTAGTATTTTCTGTTTCTTTCAAACTATTACTATTTTTTACATTTATTATCTTCTGAATCACTACTGTTTCATTTAATTTTGGTGGTTGATTTGGTAAACGTTCTAATATTACAGTAGCATTTAATCCCTTTTCGGACATACACAGGCTATGCTTTAGAGTTGAATTCATAATTAGAACAGGCCTTCCTACTGCATCTTCATACATAGATGGTTCTTCAATATCATCTATATTGGGCACAATGGCGTCATTAACTTTATTCACTTCTCTATTTTGAGAATTCTTAGAGCTTCTTCTACTAGAAGAGCTTCTTCTACTAGAAGAACTTCTTCTACTAGAAGAACGTTGTAGAACTGGTAATTTAAAATTATCTTCATTGGCCTCCTTAGCTTTTTCAGTAATTTTTGATTTTTCAATTGGGGTTGTAAGCTGAATGATCTGTTTCGAGTTCTTCCTTGTCACTCTTTTTGTTCTTTTTATATCTATTATATTTTCTTCAACTTTACTGTACTTAGAAACATTTTCGTTGTTATCTTCATCAGAACTGCTTACATTATATTTTTTCCTTTTAACATGGCTTTCTCTCTTTACCTAATATTCATAAACTCATATATTATATAATATTCTATGACTTAAAATCAACTCATAATACCATAAGTATGATATTGAAAACTGTCATTACTTACTTTCTTTTTGGAATCATTAAGAATAAAACTTTGTTTCTTGATATTATCCTCTGCTTTTTTGTATGCTCCTCTTTTGATTTTATGTCCCATTACTTCGTTCTCCTTTTGCTCCTCTTCATTGATAGAATAAAGGGAACTAGTTGGCGAGATGTTTTCCTGTTGAAAAACTTCGTCTTCGAGTATGGTTTCAATACGCTGGGTCATCTTCTTTCGCAGCATCTTCGGCGTTTTTGCCACAAGTGGGCCAGATGACGGTTGTGACAAATGTACGAACAGCTCATGCACGTAGGACATATTATCTGCAAGAGCTTCGGCAAGACGATTCGACAGTCCAACACCATGATTGTGAATAAATAACAGATCCTTGCGAATAATATCTCGGATCTCGTCTTTCGATCGAGAATTCATGGCGCCAGAGGAGATTCGTTGTTGTACGTCAATCTCCGTGATAGAGACAAGTGTCAGTTTAATTTTTTTAATTTAATTTTTATCTAAACAATACGAATCTCAGCAACATTATGACATTGCTGCGGAATAACACTAACAGCAACAAAAATAATAATAATAATAACAATAATAGTAATAATAATCACACGACACAAAACTATAAGCTTCGGAGTTGCGTACCGAACGCTAGTTACTCTTTGGTGGGCACATCGATAATTGAATTGAATCAGAATGTCCATCCCCAGCCAGCCGCCACAAGGATAACGACTTTTTCCGTTTAATTTGAATCAGGGCATTGGCGACATCTGTAACCGCTATTGATTACGTCCGCGAGTATGTACACTTATCGCCTAAAGTCCCTAGAAAACAGGCTGCGTTCAACGGACTCAACAATCGAGTGAGCGTTCGCTATTATTGATGTACTCTTCTAGATGTAAAATGCTGATTGAATGATGTAAAAGAATATCAATAACAGCGAACGCCACTCAACTGTGAGTACGCTGAACGCAGTCAGAGTCTGAGAGTATAATCACAAACTTGCATAGCCGCATAAATGCATAAAGAAAATTATCCAATCGCGTTTCTTTTATAAAGACACACGTAAAATGTAATAAGCTAATTTTTGTTGAGCATACATTTATGTGGCTATATCCTGGGCCTTTATTCTTGAAAAATACCGCATACGAAAAACTAGGGAAATACTGTAGTGTGCGTTACATATACTATAGCATTTTCCTAGTTATTCGTATGCGATTACAGGCCTAGGGCCTTTTTTTCCACCTAGGATTTAAATCAAGGTATCGATTATGTAAAGTTTTCCCTAGGAATGAATACACAAAAAATGAAAAAATTTACATGTAATGTAAATAGAATGTAATAAGTGATTAAGTAATTTTTGGCTGTTATAAAATGTGAAATAGTTCTCGGGAAATTTTTCGGCAAATAACGAAATGCCTAAAATATGAAAATCTAGTTATTTTTTAGTAAATTGATATAAACTAGCTTATTTTTCAATCTTTTGGTCTGTTTCTGTTCCTGCATTAGACTGCACTACTCTCTCGCTTTCGAATATCAAATATGTTTGAATATCTATTTGAAATATATATTTGAAATGGATATTGTGGTTTCTCGCCGTAAATGAACGAAGAGGAAGAGCATTGCCAGAGGAAACTTCGCATATTAAGAAAACGTTTGCGTGATATTAAATTAAATATATATAATAAGTAAAAGATAAAAATATGAAGTGCATAAAAATCACATAAAAATTTAAAAATGAGAATTATAAAAAATAGAAATTTCTGAAACAGGTTAAAAAATATCGTTTTTCCATTCAGATGAAGATTTCTCCAGCTTCAATCCAGAAATGTAAGGTTTGTGCTATCCCAGCAAACGATTGGATTAAAATGGATTGAAATTTTTTTCCGAATGCGTATTTTAAATAGTGAATATTTTTTTTTGGATTTAATTGGATACAATTGGATTGAAAAACTGCATTTGCTATTCAAAATTTTAAATTGAACAGTATTCACAATGCATAGAAAAAGCTAATATTATTTTTTAGATTGAAAGGCATAGAGATGCTTCATGCAATTTCTATAAATGAATAAAAATGCATTCAGGATTGAAAAGCATTCATTTTAACATTTCATTTTCGTGAATCAATATTTTTGAAAATCTGAATTCATTTCATTTCATTTCAATTCATTCTCGTTTGCTGAGATGTTTTCCCATACATTTTTCTACGAGTTTTAAATACATATTGTTTTTTTTTACTATATACAATCAAGAACAATGAAATAACATGTTTTTACCAATTTCGTACAGTTCTGAGAATTTCGCGACACTCTTCCCCGCATAACAAATTTTTTGACATTATGTCTAATTTTTGTTTTAGAGTTACATTCATTGTTATTCTCGATTATATATGTATATAAGGAACAACAAATAATGAGTATAATTTCTTATTAAAATACGTATGCACGTACATACATATTTGTACGCATCGGCAGGAATTGTGTCCCCGGCGTTCGGCGCTATACATTCATACACACGTATGTGTTACTGGAAATTTATAAATGCATGCAAAGCTATTACAATGAGTCTCAAAATTACACATAATGTTGTAATTATGCACACAAATTTTTTACAATATTAAAAATTTTTATGCATAATTACAATATTTTGTGTATAATAAAAGTATTATTATGAATATTATTATGAATATTGAGCGAGAGACACCGGGATATCCCATACTATGAGTAACAAATGTGTAAGACAGCGAAAGGACATCGCGAGCCGACATCACGTCCAATTAAGCTTTCTCTCTCAATTGTGCGCCTTGCGCTAAGGATAGAACATCGGAGCGGCCCCCTACTACTTTCTTCCTTCGCACTCTTCGCCTCCACCGTCAATCAATCATGAGTGATTCGATGATTGAAGAAAGATGCAGTACCGACAGAATATCTGAATATCGAAACAGAAAGGAAATAAAGAATTAGTAGAATAAGTAACAAATTTATGTTGTTGAAACAATTCTGAGTTGTGTTATGTAATACAACATCAAGGACTAAAAATATACCTTGTAATTCATATTAGTAAGATTTATTTTACGTAATAATATTATTTATCAATATTACAATAACAGTACAATGTCAGAACAAAGTGAAATGCAAAAAGAGCTAATGGAAAGTAGACTCGACGTGTTATTAGAATGTGCCGAAACAATACAGTCGTATGTATTTATTATTAATTTGTTACATATAGCAATATGTCTAAATATTTACAAATAAATTATGTATAATATAAAGTAATTGAAAGATGTTATATTAATAATTGAATTGTACAATACTACTAAAGTATTTATCAAATGTTCAAAATTACTCTTTTTACGATTATTTTTTCAACGTTGTAATTGTAACATATCATTTAATAACAAACTTATTGCTTCTAGCAACAGGAATGAAATGTCTAAACTTCTATATGTTACATTTTAAAAACATCGTTTGTGTGGAATGTGAAATTGCGAAATTATTTATTAAATATTATTTTTTTATACTTGGTTTTAAATGCTCCACGTTCATGTACTATATTATATTAATTTTTATATTTAATGTATGTTTTACATCAAATGGATATTCAGTTCAATGATGAAATGGAAAGGATTTTAAAACGTCTGAAAATATTGCAAGAAGAAAATGAAAAATTCAATCTCAAGTATACATAGCTATATAATGCGCAGCTCGCCGAAGACAATCAGCATCTAAAAAATTAATTGAAAAACAACAAGTTCTTCCAATTTAATAAGAACATGAAAAATAAAGCTGAAAAAATACAAATACGCATATGATACGTTGAATTTTTATGCCAGGACAGATCAAAAAACTTATGTCTTCAAAAAACAAACAAAGAACAAAAATTAATACAAACGTATTAATTGGTCGGCTGAAGATATTTCCTCTGCGATTGCCCTTCACTCAGTTAACGCTAAAACGTATAATTATTTGCGGACAGTAAAAAACTTTCCTTTGCCTTGTATGCAAACTTTAAAAAATGATACAAATAACGCGGGGCCTTCATGATTTACTTTCTAATAAGTTTGTGATATAGTAATTACTTATTTTAGTGAGCTGTTATCATTTTATAATGATCAATTTGACTTTCAACTTAATTTAATTTTAATAATTTTAATACATTTTAGATTTCTAGTAATAGTATTAGTAGAGTTCGTTTTATATTAGGTGTAGTAAAAAGAAATCCATTATTTTTGCATGAAATTGAATGGAAAAATAATGGATTTCTTTTTACTACACCTAATATATTAGTTTCAGTGGATAAATGCAGGTGACTCACTGAAATGAGTTGTATAGAAACTTTATATTGTATTTATAACATTATATTGTCTCTGAAGATGGCTCAAAAGTGAGCCAAAATATATAAGTGTGAATTATTATTAAAGTGAATTGTTACCGGATTGTTTGCACAAGGATTACAGTGCTCTTATCACCCTAATATATCCGACCTTTTTGCTTCATTAAGAAAGTTTTAGGAATAAAATTTATTTATATATATTTCGAAGATGTTTCTTAAAGAATTCTAAAAGATATTTTAGAAGTTATCTTATATGTCGGTTTTAGAAATTTTGCTTAGTGGCTAACTAAAAAAAATTGTGAAAATTGCAAAATGGTAGAGGACTTCGATTCAATTTTTTATTAGGAATATCACTATATCATTAATGGGCGTTATTTAAGAAATATCCTCTATTAATTTATATTGATAAACGAAAATGGAGTAAAATAAATTCAAATTTTTAATTGGTAACTTGAAACTGTCGAAAAAAAAGCACTCATATACGTTGCTGGACATGTTGCACACAGATTTCAGCACAAATACCTAGTAGGTGCCTACTACAGATCTTCCTGCCAAAGATGATTGGTTTATCTATCTAGAGGCAACTGTTTATATCCCTCTAAAAATTTACAGTTAGTGGTCAATGTTATAAACGAAGAGTTCCTTAAATTTCACGGCAAATTATTTAGCACAGAAGATCTAATTTTTGACAAATTAACAAGCATTATATACACTAAAATTTCTTTGCCGGTGACAGTGCTTGTTTAGTGAGATGCCGTACATATATACGTCTGCGGCTTATTAATTATTTTATAAAACAAAAGAATTCTACAAGAAAGGAGAAGAAAAAATTAAAACATATGTGTAACAAAATTTAAACAGTATACTTAAATATTTAATGTTTTGTTTTCATTATTCTATGTTTTCATTATTCTTTGTTTTGAATAAATGACATATTTTATTTAACAATTCTATTATAGGCAATTTTTGGCACGCTTCTGATATATAGCAACCAAAAGCAACCGCGATTATTAGGCTATCTTTATCTTCTGATCCCTGAAAACGAAGATAACCTTAGTCGCGGTTGCTTTTGATTGCTATACTAGAAATATGCCAAAAATCGCCTTATATATATTTTTATTAGGGGAGAAGCTAAAGTGATTAGGGAGAGCCAAGACGATTTTTCCAAATTCAAATGTATTTGAATGTAAGCAGCTCCTGAGTTTTTATCAAATATGTGCTAAATTAATTTAGAAGGATCGAATTATTCATGAGTTATTCTTTGAATAGCCATATCTACATCAATATTATCAATTAATTTTTCATATCTACATCAGAGTATTTTAAACAATAATAAGAAAGTCGATTTTTTAATAAAAATTCACTATGATTCGCCTTTAAAAATCATTACACTTTCTTTCTCTTCTCTTTAATTTTCAAACATATCGATAGCGCGCCGCAAAATAATAGCTCTAATTGGTCAAGATTACGGACCTCTGCCAATATGCGCAATGATCACCTTATTTATTACACCATGAGAGAAATGATGTAAATTCGCCTTATGATTTCATTTTTTCATAACTTCCTTACATCTGATATCACTTTCTCTTAATTTTCTTACATAATCACTAAGTCTGATATCGTTTGAAAGTGAAACTTTTCACGTGAAATTGATACATAAAAAAGTAAAAAAAATGAAAGTTTCGTGAAAATTTACATAATCGATACCCAGAATCAGAATGTGAGAACCAACCAACTACAATCGAGTATTCTTCTGTTACAGTCGAACAACAGGGGAATTTACACTCTCGATGGAAACTAGGCCATAGACTTCTATTATAACACTTCTAACTTCCCACTTTTTCTTATACAATATAAAAGTGTTGCCTATGCGCAGTGAATGGAAAACTATCATGTATAGAAAAGAGATGTCAATAGATCACGTGATCAGCATCTTTGTGATTAGTTCTTAAGTATATAAAGAGATGTCATTGGCGATCTAACTTTTAATTTTAAAAGTTAACTAATTTTTTAATTTTCACGAACTATTATGAATCATGTGCACCACTGTTTATCTCAGATTCTTTCATTTCATGAAAAAACGCATTGAATAAGCCTAATTTTATTCTATGTGTGTATATATAATCTCTTCGAATATATTATATGAAAGTATATAACATTTTGGCCGGTATTTATAATCGATTCTTATTTTAAAACCGTCTTAAGTAATGTCTTAAGTTGCTAATGCGATCCTCTGATTTGTTCATAACATCTTAAGACTGTACTTGAGACGATCTTAAATATAAAATCTGGTTATGAATACCGATCATTGTATTCTGCGCATATGCGGTTGTAGGATGAAATCACACAGTGCAGAAAACGACTGCGGAATAGAGAATGCGTCAGAAATAACTAATTGTTATTCCAAATAACGTAGAATAACACTGATCAGTTATTTCTATGATGTATTTTCTATTCCATAGTCATTTTCCGCATTATGTGATTCTACCTTTACAATGCGCATGTGCCACAAGTAATACATATCATTTGACAACAGGGAAAGTGGAGAGTTAACAGTCTAGTGTTATAATAGAAGTCTGTATGTGATATTTTCAAGAATAGGCCTCTTAAGGACCGCGCATAGATTTTGCATAATGTATAATCTCGGATCTACAATACATGAACGAATCATAATCAATTATTCTCCTCGAATTCGACTAATTCTTGTGGCTTAAGGCTTAAAACTCTATTATAGTTCCGGGGTAAGGAATCTGGATCTATAATAGTTGTTTAAGTTTTAAGCCGTAAGAAATTGATTAACTACAGTCGAATGCGAGGAGAATAATTGATTGTGATTCGTCTATTCCTTATGGCTTAGGGTTGCCGCAGACAAAATTTCTGTAATAGTAACCTTAAGATTCTACTCTAAAAAATGGAAATAACAGTAAATTTATCCATAACCTCACAATAAAATAAATTTCAACTGATTGAAACTCGCTTTATGGATAAGTTTACTGGTATTTCTGTTTCCGTTATAGTACGTAGATTTAAAACAGTATCTTGATTGGCTTAAGTTCACGATTTAGATAACTGTTACAGAAATTTTGTCTAAGGCAGCCCTAAAGACCATGTAAGAATTAGCCAATTGCAATCGAATTCGAGGAGAATAATTGATTATGATTCGTCCATTCCTTATAGCTTAAGGCTTAAAAATCTATTGTACATCCAGAGTAACAGTCGCAGTACAGATTTTTGCATAAAGGCAAATTTTCACAAACTGCTCTAACTGGCTATTTCAATGACAGAAAGGATCAAAATTTTGTTTGATCACCACGTGACCAAAATTTTTAAAATAGTGGAAATGACCTTAGGTTTGTTCGCGTTGCTTGCACTTTTTGCATTCGGCATCTTTGCTTTCTCTCTTTTCAAAACCAAATATATATCTATCTCATTTTAAGTGCAAAAATATTTGGGGATTTCATGCAACGCGAACAGACTTCTTTATATCTTTTTGCCTCTACTTAGAAAAAAACAACATGACCAAAATACATCCCCCTTGAAACCGTTACATTTTTTTTAAAACTAATTTGATACTTTTTTTGTATCATCAAAAATAAGCGAAATATTCAAGATATTTGATTTAAATGGATCATCTTTATATATATATATATGTGTGTGTGTGTGTGTGTGTGTGTGTGTGTGTGTGTGTGTGTGTGTGTGTGTGTGTGTGTGTGTGTGTGTTTAGTATATATATATATATATATATATATATATATATATATATATATATATATATACTATTTTATTCTTAGTTACTTACTTATACTTTATTATAC
>NW_012130172.1:113925-125194 GCF_000143395.1 Atta cephalotes | reverse complement strand
TATATATGTATGTGTGTGTGTGTGTGTGTGTGTGTGTGTGTGTGTGTGTGTGTGTGTGTGTGTGTGTGTGTGTGTGTGTGTGTGTATGTATATATATNTATATATATATATATATATATATATATATATATATGTATCTTTCTAGTGTTCCTATAGTATTTCATGATCCAACTTGTGTTAAATGTAAATAAACCATTAATTTTGAAATCTATTATTTATTAAAAAATGAGTTTCTTTGCAGAGTGTTTGAACGATTTATTTTATTATATTTGGAAGGTTTTCCAAGCTTTCCTGAATAAATAAATATTTTTCCCTGAATTTACGAATTTTCTAAATGACAGCATAGGTTTTAAAGCTGTTCAAAGCCAATTTTGGCCATTTTTATACTTCTTTGACATTTGAGCGACAAATTTGTTATATTATTTGTCTTTTTCACATATCTTTTTTATTTGCAGTATTAACACGCTGAATTAAATAATTATTAAGTTATTTTAACTGCGAATCCTGAATCAGCAACAAAAAAAAAGAATAAATTAGGTTATGTATATCGCAGTTAACGGTGGTCGACACAGTTATGGCAGCACAGTTAATAGAGTTTGAATATTTGATACTTGTAATTGAAAGTTTTCAAACTACAAAATTTCAGCCGCTGGAATAAGAATGACAAATCTGTCGCTCCAATTATTTATTTTAACAGCACGTGAAAATGTACTTTTTTAGTTGTAAACCATAAGATTATAAAAAGCGATAAATTGATTGACTACAAAACAAGAGGTAAGTTACGTGATTGTCTTTCGATTGATTGGTCGTAAAGTAATGTCCCTTCTCCTCATTTTAGGAATCACTAACATTAAAGATGCCGACAGAAAGGCTGCGTTCTGTTTCACGCATGATGCTGCATTATTTATCCTTTTTATTCACCGAATATTAAATAAGGGATATTAAACAAATGATGCACATCATGCATGAAACGGAACGCAGCTAGAGTTGCGCTACTGTATAAACTATGACTAAACCTTACGTCGGTATACAACTAAATTTGACGAAAAGACGAATAACTCGAATTTTCGGAAGTTTTAAATAACTTTAGTATTTTTATTCCATATCTCTGTGGAAAAAAACGGTGACAATAGGATGTACGGATCTTGGCATGAAATGCAAGAAAGCGTAAATATATATTATTCAGTAAGCTTCAAGGAGGCTAACGTGGCATTTCAGATAAGTTTTCTTCTCCCTATAAGTTTCACGAATTGCACTAAATAAAAAACAATTGCTTTGTGGATTTTTATTACATTTTTCAGGTAAACGCATTATCACGAAAAGTTTTCGTAAAGATATGCTACGGACTAAACTTATTCTCTGACAGACTTGTCTATTGGCTGGGTTCTGTCGCAAAGACGAAAAATGACATTCGAGAAGATCTGTATAAGCCAATGAGTCAGGCTAAGATATTCACGAAAAATATTCACTTCTTCATCGGTCTTCTGATAGATGTGATCATTGAAATTCTATGGAATGTACGGATAGTACAGTTGTTGCAATGTTTCATAATAGTTGTCAAACATGTTCTAGATTGAGACTCAATTCAATCAGGCCATATTAAGCCGATAATAATAGGCATGCAGTCACGAAATAACATTAATGATTTATGCAAATGTTAATTTATTAATTTATTATATTGGGAGTACAAATAAGTTTCCGCCGTTTGCAAAAGACGATGCCACTAATAAACTATAGTTAAAATTATTTGATGTAAAACGACATATCTTAAAATTGGACATCCGGCAACACCATAACCTTGAAATATTAGCGATTTTGTATCAGCATCATATATTTTTTTTGTACGAAAATGTCGAGTTTTGAGCCGAATAAGCGTCATTTGCGGGAACTTTTGATTTACTTCTTTAATTTGAAGAAATCTGCAGCTGAGGCTCATAGATTGTTTGTAGAAGCATATGGTGATGCTGCCTTAAGTGAGAGAAGTTGTAGTAGTAGAAGTGGTTTCAAAAGTTTAAGAACAGTGAATTTGACGTCGAAGACAAAGAACGTAGCGGAAGATAGAAAGTGTACAAAGACGCGGAATTGGAAGCATTATTGGATGAAGATTCGTGCCAAACGCAAAAAGAACTTGCACTTACATTAGGAGTGACTCAACAAACAATTTCATATCGTTTGATATGAAATTGGGAATGATTCAAAAGCAAGGGAATTGGGTTCCAGTATGAACTGAAGCCGAGAAAGCCGAGTTGAACGCCGATTTTTCACATTCACCGATTTTATGAAATGCTGCTTGCCAGGCATAAACGAAAGGGTTTTTTGCATCGTATAGTCACTGGTAATGAAAAATGGATCCATTACGATAACCCAAAGAAGAGGAAATCATGGGAACTACCTGGCCATGCTTCAACATCGACAGCCAAGATGAATATTCATGGAAAAAAACTCATATTGTGTATTTGGTGGGATCAACTTGGTGTCGTGTATTATGAGTTGCTCAAACCGAATAAGATCATTACTGAGGCTCTCTACCGAACACAATTAATGAGATTGAGCCGAGCATTCAAGGAAAAATGCTCATTACTACTCCAGGCATGAAATTATTCTCCTGCATGATAATGCTCGACCACATGTTGCGGCGCCGGTCAAAATCTACTTAGAAACACTCAAATGGGAAGTTTTACCCCGCCTGCCGTATTTTCCAGACATTGCTCCTTCCGACTACCACTTGTTCCGATTGATGACACATGGCCTGTCTAAGCAGCACTTCACATCATATGAAGATATCAAAAATTGTATCGATGATTGGATAGCCTCAAAAGATGAAGCGTTCTTCCGACGCGGTATTCACATGCTACCAGAAAGATTGGAAAAAGTAGTGGCTAGCGATGGCCATTACTTTGAATAAAACATTATGTACCGTTCTTTCACAATAAATGCTTAATTTTTTATTAACAGCGGAAATTATTTGTACTCCCAATATATTACATTAATAAATTTATTTTATTTTCTATAAATATTTTTTTATATTTTGAGATGTATACAATATACGAAACATAACTTAGAATATATATTAAACTTAAATTACAATATAAATAAATAATACATAATAATATATTTATATACACAATATCTATCGAAACGGAGAAGTCTATTTCTTCGTGTACCTGGAATGCCGAATCTAGAGAGTAGAGGACGAAAATCATAAAAATGTATGATATAGCATGGTTGTTTTAAAATTTACTGCCAGTTACTGAAAATCTATAGTGCACATAACATAAAACTATAGATTTTTAGTTGTGGCAATAAATTTTCCACGGAGACATAGAATAAAAAAATACTAAAATTATTTAAAACTTTCGAAAATTTAAGTTATTTCGTTTTTTCGTCAAATTTAATTGTACACGGACGTAAGGTTTACTCGTTAATCGCCGTGAGCATTAATGTAGAAAGGTGACTTCTAAATTTGTAAAAATTTCCGAGGGAAAGAATCGGAATCCTTGAGTGTACAGTCATGGAAGGTGAAGTTCCATGGATACAGCATACGGCATACCGGCGTATGGCGTAAAGGAATTGAGCCTATCACAGGCTTTATACCCGTTTTCGTTACGCCAGCATGAATTCATGCTGGTTTTTTAGAGTTTCAGCGTTACGTTAAGCCGGTTCTATATTAATTAACAAGTTGATCGCAAATTGCAAGCTGATCGCAGTTTATTGCAACAACCAATCTGAACTTTGCATTTTTATATTAACGCTTCATATTGATTGTCGCAACAAACTTGCAATTGGCTTGCAACTAATGTAGAACCGGCTTTAGTCGCATCGCAGCGTCGCAAGCGTTGCGATCTAAAGGCCATTCTACATTGGTCGTATCGTAGCATCGGAAGCATCATGCAACTTAAAATTGAACCGTTGGATTGACTGAAGCAATAGGTTTGTTTGACTTGCGACGTCTATGATAAAACTAATGTGGAATGGCCTTAAAGCTGGTTCTACATGCAACTAATGTAGAACTGGCTTTATATGTAGCGCGGTAAGCGGCACAAGCCAATGACAAATTCACGTTATTAAGCATTTTTAATAGAATTACTTGATTTAAATGCAATTATTAAGTAAATCCGAAAATAAAATTATTCATGAAAAAATAAGAGTATTCATGAAATGTGCATAGAAATAAGTTAATATATTTAAAAAATTTCATATTAAAGTTTATTTGCAACTAGTCTGTGTCGCTTACCGCGCTACATATAGAGAAGAAAAGAAGCAAGCGACACGGTTTGCGCAGTTCCTATAGTTACTTTAATTTCTGTATCGCGTATCGCGTTCCACGTTACATGTAGTTACACCCTAAAGAAAACGGGCGTAAAGCCTGTGATTGGTTTAGGATGATGTCCTATGCATCGGATCGTGCATAAGCGGATTCGCAGAATCATGTCTTAGATCTTCTTGCGAAATTTGCAAACAGATCTAAGAGAATGATTCTGTGATTGGCGATACGCTGCATGGGACATCACTCTTATTATATATCAATAGTTCCTTTACACTATACACCGCGTACGCTGTGCGCTGGCTCTATGGAACTTCACTTTAAAAGATTGCAACACTTTTTTTTGGTGGTTTTCAGAACACTGAACGTAAAATTGTCAGAATGCGAACCGCTATTTGCGGAGCGGTTAGGATTAGGCAGACGTAGAGGACAGTTGTTTGGCTTTTGTCTCTTTGTTCTTTCATTGTTTGATTTGCCACGTTATATTGTAATTTTTGTTGTTAATTCGGTGCTGCTGCCCTTTTGTTGATAGGAAAATTGTTAAAATCTTTGAAGTCCCCTGTTGGAGAGGGAATGTCGATCGAGTCTAATAAGAAAAAAATTGAACTGCATCAAGGATTTTAAAGCCTCTACGAAAAGAGGAAGAAAGGATGAATAAAGAAGCTGATGAGAAGGAGAAAAGAGATAAGGAAGATCAGAAGCTGCATACTTTAGTTTTACAAAATTGTAGATCGGTTACGGAGGATGAGTTGGATTCGATTGTTGAAATTACAAAATGATAACAATAACTAGAAGATAATGAAATCTAAAAAATAAATTAAAAATGAGAAGAATAACAAGGATTCAAAGGGTTACTAACATGATTTCAAGTAAATTAGACAATAGAATGAAATGGCCTAAAAATGGCGTTTTTAGCTATTTAATAACTTTTCTCGGTCGTCTGAGTGAGTAGTGCTGACTTGCTATGCAAATTTTGCCAACGGATGTTCAGCATAAAAAAAATCTTCGAGAAATGTAATATCACACTTTGGAGAGAAAAAGTTTTTGCCTGTGTATTCTTAATCAATCTCGTAAATAATTCAAATTTCATCACTTTCAAGTGCATTATACTTTGTACTCCAATATTTAAATTGTGTTTGCATCGCTTGCGTTTGAAAATTTGCAGCAGTTTTTATTTCTTCAATATTCTTTTTAAATAACTCTTAGCTTTTCTATATGCAGCTCTGACTGTTGCATTGTTGACTCTTCTAATTTTTGTATTCTTAACTTGTTCAATTTCCAAATCAGTCGGAAGTTTTCTTTTTTTATTCGATAGCATTGAAATCTACAAAAATTTAAAAATTAAAAAATTTTTAAAATTTTAAAATTTTAAAAATAATTAACATTAACAAGGTATTTCAAGGCTTAGGCTCAGTTGCATCAATCTCTCTTTCACTTTAAAATGAGAGAGAGAATTTTAAGTCTTGCTCAAAGTCAAAGTAAGAAGTTTGATGCAACCGAGCCTTAGAGAATTAAAATTCGAACAAGTAAGAAAAACAAGCCAAGTTGTCAGCGCAATAAGTTTTAAATCTACATTACTAAAATGATTCCATGCAATGAATCCAATTGAATTCCTAAACAGACTAAACTATCTTTATCCATCTCCAGTGGATAAACTTACAATAATAATTATATATGTTGTCACACTACATTACAATTGCCACATTGCAAAATTTACAATCCAATCAATAGATGTGTCAAAATGTTTTATGGAATGTCGTAAACATCTGGAGAATAACACTATACTACATGGATCAAACTACTTTGTCAATGTGAACGTTTCCACACGTACATAAAGCGTACAGAATTTCAACACATTTATCGACCGGATTGCAGCATGATAATTGTAATGTAGCGTTACTTGTAATAATATGAATGGATTATTATTGTAAATTTACCCATTGAAGATGATTTAGTCTAAACCGAAATATGTATATATGCATATAAATTGTATATGTAATTGTATATGTATGGCCTATGACGTGAATATAAATATAAATTATATTAAATATAAAAATTATAAATTATATATTGTATATTGTGTTTAAAATTATAAATTGTATTATAAAATATAAATTGTAATTGTCCACATACACGCACACGCATGCACGCACGCACGCACGCACGCACGCACGCACGCACGCACGCACGCACGCACGCACGCACGCACGCACGCACGCACGCACGCACACACACACACACACACACACACACACACACATTTTTACCTTTATTAATACCTTTACACTTCTTAAATCGATTCTTTAGAGCATATTTTAATAAAATATTTTGAAAAGTATTCAGAAGTTTGTACGCTACTTTCTGTAACAATAAAATACAAATGTTATAATGTTATTAATACAATAATATATCTATATTATGTATACATATAACATACATTGCACAATCAATAATCATATGCATAATTTTTATACGATGCTGTATGTTTATGGAATGTATAAGTACATATATATCATATTTAAAGTATCTGATTCGTAATAAGGCTCATAAATTTCAGAAAAACAAAGAAAAAAGACGAGCCAAAAATTATTATATAAAAACAGAACAGGATAAGTAGAAAGTACAAAAAAACAAAAAGGAAACGAAAATGTTTTAAGTTGAAATTTTAATAAAGAATGCTAGCAATAGACGTTTCGATCGCGATCGGATCATTCTCAATAATAAAAACATATAATAAATAACGGTTGGAAAATAAACAAAACATAATACAATAAATATTTTGCTCTCTAAGATAAACGCTGATAACATAAAAATAATTATCGTAACATTACAATTATAATGTATAATGGAAAGGACGCGAATGATAATTACTTGCAGTCAATGCAATTATTATATGGTTCTGATATCAATTTGATAAAAGGAATGAGAATCTTTCGATTATAAGTGAACGGAGAACGCAAACATGAGTATAACCCTGTAGAAAACACATATAATATAAATGAAAATATAGCGCAAGATTGAAATAATAACTGGATATAAATTATATATATTTAAATATATATTTAAAGTGTTTTAATAAATATATACATTTATTAGTTAATGTATATGTTGACTAACAGCAAGTTACAATAAATATATTTTTATTAAATGAACACTGTGACATAGATATATTTTCGGATGCAAACATATTACGTGGGCTGAAAAGTCCTGGGATTTTTCAATACGTGGCGCCACTAGAAAATGAACATGATTCATTTCGAGAAGTTCATCTGTCACTAGTTTATGTATGAAGTTTCATGACATTTTGTTCATTCGTTTACAAGCTACAGTCGTTTAAGTGGCGCTACTTTTGCCTTCGTTCTGTACCATCACGATAACGTACCATCACACACGAAAGCAATGACCAAATTGGACCAATTCGAATTGGTTGCTCACCCACCGTATTCTCCAGACTTGGCCCCCAGCGACTATTATCTGTTCTCAAACCTCAAGCGGTGGCTCCAGGGAAAGAGATTCATATCGAATGAGGAAGTTATCGCGGAAACCGAGGCGTATTTCGAAGGCTTGGACATTTCTACAGAAAGGGCATCGGAAATCGCTATACCAAGTGTATCGCCCTCGAAGACAACTATGTTGAGGAATAAATATAACTTTGCCCAAGAAACGCTTGTTTTCATTAAAAATCCCGGGACTTTTCAGCCCATGTAGTACATTTGAAATACGTGTATACATGTATAATGTAATAGCTCTTTTTTCTTTGTTCCTAATATCATTTTAACTTAGGATGTAACATGTATTGTCAATACATGAATACATTGCACATACATATGTAGCTATCCATCTCTTTTTATTATGTTTAATGGGCCTTTTACAATAATAAATCAGTCGTAAATCAGAAGTCAGACGTTTGGTATAAACCAGACTGATCAATTTTTAACTTCTGACTTCTGATTTGTGACTAATGGATTATTGTAGAAGGCCCATAATAAAAAGAGATAGAAATTATTCATACTTAGTTTTTCGTGCATGATAGAATATAGACACATTAGTGAATATTATAATTATATTTTATGTATATTATGATGTACATACATACAAAACATAAAATATATTTCTAATTCATGTACGTGTGTAGCTACTTCATCTCTTTTTGTTACGTAACAAAAGAAATATGTTTTTTATAGTCAAATGTACAAATATTAGTGATATATGCTTTTATATTTTCAATATTAGAATAGACACACCTAACATAAATCAAAGCTAATGAGAATCAAACGCAGATGATCAGACGTCATCTTAAAAAAAATAATCAAATTACGAATCCTCTGGTACATGATATCTTCTTTACTTTGTACATTTCAATTCACTTTGGAATCCTCTTCAGTAATATAGATATATTACGAAAAGCTCATAAAAACAAAAAGATTGTCACACGCAAATTGCCAAAGATGAAATGATGTAAAATTTTAGAAAGCTTCTTTATCAAGAAGCTTTGATACATAATTAATCATAAAATTACATTTATACAAATCTATCTACTAAAATTTTACTTCATCTTTGGCAATTTGTGAATGACACAATCTTTTTGGATATGTAACTTTTTCGTTATATATCTATATTGCTTCATTAGCTTTGATTTATTAGTTATATGTATATTTTATAAATTTAAAATCTCATATATAATAATTTTTTTTCGGAATATTAGAATGAACGCTGAAACTAGCCCCCTATTCAAGCTATCTCTTCGCTCACGGCTGTCGAAGCACAGGAACGAATCACACTCGGGGTCCCGGTTTCATAAATATCGAAAAACAATGAATCAAGAAAACGGAGGGAAACATAAAGCATTCAATCATATAATGATTTCGATGTAAAATTACTAAAAATATTCATTTAATTAAAAAATTAAATAAAAAACAGATTGTCTAAAACTTAATCAAAATCGATAAAATATTACGTCATTTGTAATTTCAAGCGCCGGCAAGACGAAGATAAAATAAATATCACAGAATTACAGTAAATATATTACTAAATAATATCCAAAACATGAAAAATGTGCATACGACCAATTTGTTTAAAAAATTGTTAAACTTGCAAAATGTAGATTTTCGAGCGTAAAAGTGGAATTTTTTCGAAGAGATTTTTTTCGCAATTGCAAGTCTCAGCAAGGTTGGGCTAAGTAAATAAAATCACAAAATTGCAGTAAATATATTACTAAACAATATTCGATATGTGAAAACTGTGTACACGATTAATCGATTAATTTATTTAAATTATTGTTAAATTCGAGAGGCGGCCGATTTTCACTTCTTCTTTGGCTGTAACAAAGTCCAGCAAGGGACGGTTAGGTTTTGAAAATCAAAAGATTACTATTTATTTAATTGCCGCACATGACCGATTAATTTGTTTAAATAATTCTTAAATTCGAAAGACGGCCGATTTTTGCCTTGATTATATATACAATATATAAGTTATAAATACAATGTGTAATACAATATGTAATATATAATTACAATGTATGTATATATAATATACAATTTATTTATATATATATATATATATATATACTATTATATTTACTATTTTATTCTGCAATTAATCATAATGTAGCGTATGGACTAAACCTAAAAACGATAATTTTTCCTCAGAATTTATATCTTTCAGTTTGATTTGCTGGTGTTGATTATTGAATTATATTTCTGAGATTGTTGTTTAACTATAACTGATTGAAATTTTTTTATAAAATGGCATATATTAATTCTGACATTGTTCATTATATTGTCATCGAATGGCACATATATTCTCGAACATATGATGTATGCCTATATGCATACATGAATTCCGTAATTTCCGCTGATTTTTGATATAGTGTCCTATCGGGGATCTTTTGGTTAGAAAATGGTCCATTTTCCAACCAAATAGTTCATTTTCCAAAGCAGAACCACTGTTGCTGCCTTCTTCCAATCGCAAAACGATGACTACGGACGCTATCCATAAAATTACATATCTGAATCAATATATGGTTTGGGATTTTCATATGTAATGAGTCGATATAAATGAATATTTGCCTGTGCAGCACGATAATTAATAGTGTCCAATGTAGGTATGTGGGAAGTTAGCATTCCAACTATAGTACTCTAATCAGAAATTCTGATTAGAGTTCCCGTTTCCTCCGTTTTGACGAGACGAAGAATTCTATATAATTTATAATAAGAGTTTCGCTTAATAATTATTTTTAAGTAATTTTTAAAAAACGAGATGCTAACTTCGAAAATCGAGATCGAATAATTCTGAGCAGTTCAATAGCTTCATTTCTTCTTTTCTGAATACTTAGAGTTTCTGACGCATAAAAAAAAATTAAAAATTTTTGAAAAATCAATTTTTAGATATTAGGTACAACTTTGCTTCCGCCGTTTTTTTTCCGAAATTCGAGGCTTTATTGTAAAAAACTGGTTATACATTTATGATTCAAAGTATTGTCCATCGCTGGCTACTACTTTCTCCCATCTTTCGGGTAGCGTACGAATCCCGCGTCGAAAAAACTGGTCATCTTTTGAGGCTATCCACGAATAGATCCAATTTTACTTCTTCATAAGACCGGAAATGCTGGTCAGCCAGGCCGTATGCCATTGATCGAAACAAGTGATAGTAGAGGTAGTAGAGGGAGCAACGTCTGGAGAATACGACGGGTGGGGTAGGACTTCCCATTTCAACGTTTCCAAGTATGTCTTGACCACTTTCGCAACATGGGGTCGAGCATTATCATGCTGCAAAATCACTTTATCGTGTCACTCGTTGTATTGCGGCCGTTTGTCTTTCAATGCTCGGCTCAAACGCATCAATTGCGTTCGATACCGATTGCATGTGATTGTTTCAGTCGGTTTTAACAGTTCATAATACACTACGCTGAGCTGATCCCACCAAATACAAAGCATGATCTTGGATGTCAAAATCACCGTTCTTGAAGCGTTGAAACCACTTACGACACGTTTTTTCACTAATAGC
>NW_012130172.1:106587-112140 GCF_000143395.1 Atta cephalotes | reverse complement strand
AATAGTTCTGATTATAGTTCCTGCTTCCTTTTAATAAGACGAAAAGTTCTCTGTATTTTTTAATGAGAGATTCATTTAATAATTAAACTATTTTTAAATCATTTTTAAAAAATGGAGTGCTAATTTCTCAGTGAAATTCGAGATCGAATAGTTCTGAGCAGCTTAATAGCTTTATTTTGTGAATATCTAGAATTTCTGATACATAAAAAACAAGAAAATTTATAAAAAAAATTTTTTTTGTAAAATAGTTGTTATGACACGTTAATTGTCATTCTAACAATTTTGAAGAGTTCTTAAATGATTAAAACACAGAATTAAATATTGTATAAAAGAGATACACCTTAATCAAAAAGTTCCCGGAATTACCACCAGGTGATGCTCTGAGTCAGCTGATTTGAGTTCTGTTTTTTGGTTAGGTTGCTACATCTATCATTGACATTCTCATCAAATTTTATCACCATAGCTTGACATTTGTAAAAGTTACGCCGTCTTGAGTACATCTACCTCTGCACGTATTTTCGATTTTTTACAGTTTTAAAAATGGAGTTGAATTTGCAACAACGAGTTTGTATTAAATTTTGCGTTAAAAATGGATTCAATGGTGTGAAAACCTTGGAAATGTTGGGAAACTGTTTCGGTAGTGATATTCTAAAGAAAACAGCTGTTTATGAATAGCATGAAAAAAATCATTACGGAGAACGCGTTTTAACAGCCGAAAGAAGTTAATGGAAAAATCGAAGACGACTCTGATGACTATACCGACAATAGAGTTCCAGAAATGTTTCGAGAGCTGGATCAAGCGCTGGCCTAAGTGCGTTGCAGTCGATGGGAGGGGAGTACTTTGAAGGGGACAATATCACTTTTGATGAATAAAATTTGTATTTTGAATTTTCTGAATAAATTCCGGGAACTTTTTGATCAAGGTAGTATACTTAAAACGAAATTTGAAAAATCGGTTGCAGAAGTACGTATTTCCTTATGTAGTCATCCACTCGCTTTGTCATCTAATACTTTTCGATAGACCTCGTCGAGAACTATACAGAACTCTAATCAGAACTACTGGAACTCTTAAAAAATTTTTCGACTTAGAAAATTTTAGAAATGATAGAGTTCAAATGTCTCCATATCTCGAAAACCCAATCGCTTTTTCACCTAATACTTTCCCATAGGACTCATCGAGAACTATCCAGCACTCTAATCAAAACTAATGAAACTTTCTAAAAAAAATTCTAGTACTTAATTGATTTTAATTAGAAGTGTTGCCAGAAATACTGAAATTAAAGAAATATTTGGAGTCGAAACCTTCGACGTCGAATAACTTGTTAACTTGTGTAATTATTGGAATCGAATACAAATTTTGATTGTAGCGGTACTCATATGGTTCTCCAATTGTGATTGAAAATAATATATCAATTAAGTAAATATGTATCTTTAATTGTATTACATATATAAAAACATGTATATATTTAATTATATATTATATAATTTATATTTTATTAATTATGTGAATAATATTTTTTGTTTATCACTTGTATTTAATTTATATAATTTAATTTATTAAATTTAATTTATATAATATAATATAATGTCTATCATCCTGTGTGCGTTTGTATAAGTGTATATAAAATAAATATGTATGTGTAATAAAAAAACTATGACTTTAAAAAAATATAATAAGAATATAATATAAAGAATATAATATAAAATAGGACTCCTAATAATGATAAAGATATATAAAATAATTATAAAAATAATTATAAAAATAATACAGATTTAAGGGGGTTACTTTGGAGTCAGCAGTAAGAGGAGCGCAATCTATATAATCATACTTATATAATCATTAATAGTATAATGTGTATTAAAAGATGTTAGTTTGAACGTTTCAACTATCGGTTTTAGCCATCTTCATGTAATACATAATTAATACATTAATACATTAAAGAATATCCTCTATCCAGTCGGAAAGTGGAAAAAGGACAAACATCGCACAAAGACGTTGTTTTCTTGGTTAACAAATGATTGTGTTCTCAATTCCTTATAACACTCCAGTTAAATATATTACAATATTGAGTAAAAAATTATAAATATATAAAAAGGATATTATAAATATATAATATATATAATATTATAAATATATAAAAAAGATTTATATAAAACATGTTGCGATGAAATTTAAAAATCGTTAAGATCAAATGTTTTTAACTGTTTCACGTCTAAGAATGTAATGAAAAAATTATGTATTACAGTTTACATTTTGCACTTAATAATAAACAATAAGAAAAGTAGAATAAAAAAAGTTTTAATAAAATTGCTTGAAGGATAGCATATAATAAAATAAAATAATTGCTTTTTGTTTTATACACTCTGTGTTATATGATAATATGAGGTGTTATATGATAATATGATATAAAAATAATAATATATATTGGGTCATTTAAAAAGTATCCGCGGTTTTTTGTTCAATTTTTGAATGAAATTTTTCTTTATTGAAAATCAATTTTATATTGGCCATCATTATAACCTTTTGCCATTTTTCAGGTAATTTCATAATTCCATCCGTGTAGAACTTCTGTGGTTTATCGGCGAAAAATTTTTTCAAGTGATTTTCGGCAGCTCTTTTGTCGGCCAATGTTTTTCCATCAAGAGAGTTCTGTAGAGATCGAAACAAATGGTAGTCAGACGGTGCAAGGTCCGGGCTATACGGTGGATGCATCAAAACTTCCCAACCAAGCTCCCTCAATTTTTGGCGCGTCATCAAAGATATGTATGGTCTGGCGTTGTCATGATGGAAAACAACATTTTCTGTTTATCAATTCTGATCATTTTTCCTTAATCGCTTTCTGTAATTTATCCAGTTGTGAACAGTAGAGCTCTGAATTAATCGTTAGGCCATGCGGTAATACCTGATGGACGACTTCCTTGCAATCCCACAGCATCATCTTATTTGCCGTCAATCCAGGCTTTGAAGTCGTTTGTGGTGGTTCGCCGTGCTTACATGATCTTTTACGAATGATATTCTTGTATTTTATCCATTTTTCATCGCCCGTGATGATTTACTTCAGAAATGAGTTGATTTCTTTGCGTTTTAGTAGTGTTTCGCTGATGGAAATTCAATCAAATTTCTTTGCGTTAATTCATGTGGCATCGAGTTTCTTTGCGTAGCCAGCCTTTTTCAAATGATTCCAAACTGTCACATGGTTGATTCTTAGAGCATTGGCTATCTCCTGACAGCTCACATGCCGGTTTTGTTCGACCAGTTGCAAAATTTCATCGATTTTTTCAGTGACTGGCCGACTAAAGCAAGGTCGATCTTTGACATCAAAATTTCCAAAACGAAATCGAACAAACCACTCCTGCGTCCTGCGTTCATTTACAGCATCCGCGCCGTAAACTTCACAAATTTTTCTGCATGTTTGTGCTGCGTTTTTACCTTTTTTGTAGTAAAAAAGCATCACATAGCGTATTTCTTCAGAAATTTCACTTATTTTCAAACCAATATAATTTTTGACACGATTGATGAATTACCAAACTTTGTTTACAAAAAATGTAACCTAAAATGTCATCTTTCAGATGCGCGTTCGTTTGACACAATCGGATTAGTGTTGCCCGATATATGACCATCAACACCAGTCTAGTGACAAAAAATCGCGGATACTTTTTAAATAATCCAATATTATTATTTTTTACGATGAAACAAAATTTCTTGTCTTTTTTAAATTACTCGTATCATTGAATTCCTGTATATAGTGTCATTATATAATGTCCTTGATTCAGTTTTTCTTTACAATTGCCATTAATTACGAAATGTAATTAATTATTCCGCACATAATATAATTTTTGTTTTCAACAGATAATAGATTTTGTAATACAATTTAACGTTGATTGGACGTGAATTTCGTGTTCATAATTTGGATCAGTTATTAAACTAGTAAAAAACATTCTCACCTAATTGTATCATCGAGTGGTTGAGTTGTTGTACAATTTCTTTGTAATGGCAATCTTTTCTAATAGCGTGCATAATTAATTGTAAA
The DNA here is from genome assembly GCF_000143395.1 of Atta cephalotes. Classification (NCBI taxonomy): domain Eukaryota; kingdom Metazoa; phylum Arthropoda; class Insecta; order Hymenoptera; family Formicidae; genus Atta; species Atta cephalotes. Next base: position 108,109 of record NW_012130172.1, on the reverse strand, counting down.
ACAGAATCAAATGCACATGTTTCTTTTATTAAAACATATGTCCCATCCACACGTATGCTATTGCAAAGATGCCATTTTTAAGTATTGATATATGAACTTTATGCGTTGTACATAATCCCAATCAGAACAAGGATCTAAATAATTTGGCTTTTTGCTATGGATATTATCCAAATCACATCAGTTTTCATTAAGAGATGCAACCGGATCTGATGCATTTTCAAGCTGATTTGAAGCGATGTATGTCTTTTCATTATTATTAATGTCCATTATATTATTATTTTATATTTCTGCGCTTGTTCGAATAATTTGTCGATGCTTCTTTTATGCGTCCGTCTATGTATTCTAAATGACGTATAATAAATTTATCGACTCGCAATGGAAATTTGTTCTTGAATACTCAATATTTAATATTTACGAATTCCAATTCGACGCTGGATAAAGTTGCAATAACAGAATCAAACGACTTTGAAATAAAGTAACGCATGTTCAAATCGGCAAATAGTTTGTGGCGCCTTAAAGCATTACTAATTGAGTCGCTGGGACACGCGCGCGATCCGCGCTACTCCTGAGTTGCACGCCCGGTGTCGCGCTTGACGTTGACGAGCGCCCATCCAATGCGAGTCCTGATCGTCGTCACGAGGGGGCTACACGATATAGCAGCAACTCGCGCGCAAGAATAGTTCACCATGCATAGAAGTAGGGCGGGAGGTCTTCAGCATCTTCATTCAGGATAGAGTGAGTTCCATCAAGGGCTCCTCTATTCTGGTGATAGAACATTTTTTGGGTGTATCGCAAAGCGAGCTCCTCTCTAAAGGGCCTCTGCAGCAAAGTGAACTCGTTCAAGGACCTTTGCGTTTACCTCGCAAAGCGAGCTCATCTATAGGCCTTATACTCGTGAAATGAGCTCAGGCCTTCGTGGAGCAGAGCGAGCTCCATTCGGATCTCTGCGGAATTCTCTTCCTCTAAAGCAGGCAAACTAAAGGGCTAGCTGTCACGGAAACATCGCCAAGACTATTCCGGTCCTCCTCGCACATTAGAGGAACTACTGACGGAGAAGCCGCTCGATTCGGGGATTACTCTCCTCCCGTGGAGGCGATATCTCTAGAGTTCCTACGAGAGAGTTCCTCCGTCAAGGATCCATGACGAAGACGATCCAGGTTACATAAGCAAACGAGTTCCTTGTGCCGCCAAGACCGTCATTACTGCCGGAAGAATTGGAAATCGGGCCGCCGATAAGCTAGCAACTTCTATACGCCCAAGGACGCCGGGACGAAGCAAGAGGAAGAGATTCAACCCGCGGCTATTACGCCAACTCTTCGGGACAGACTCTGACACTGAGGACTCCGAAGAGAACTAAACACACACACACACACACACACACACACACACACACACACACACACACACACACACACACACACACACACACACACACGACGACGACCGAACGAACGAACCAACTAAACTACTACTAACGTAACGTAAACGGTAACGTAAGTAAGTAACGTAAGTAATAACTACT
>NW_012130172.1:103202-106567 GCF_000143395.1 Atta cephalotes | reverse complement strand
AAGGAAGGAAGGAAGTATAACCCGACCGGACCGACGTTACGTACCGAACCTACTTACCGGTACGACGACGACTCGTACACTACAGACGTACCGACGAGACGAACAACACACACACACACACACACACACACACACACACACACACACACACACACACACACACACACACACATCACACATGCGCCGCAAGACGCCAAAATCTCTCATAAAGGTACCGAAGAGTACTGAAAGATATCTCTGTACATAGTGTAATAAAAAGAATATTTTAATTTGTGGAACTTCCTTATTAAGCGGCACCCTTCCACAAAAGTGATGACCCCGACGTGATCTCTTTATACACTATGACAGACTCTTTATACACTCACAAGACTCTTCGCAAAGATCAAGCGCAAATTCATCGCGTGGCTATAAAAACTCCCTTTCTAGGTAGACGAACCCGAGCTATAGGTTTGCATTTAGAAGGCTCAATTTATCTTGAGCAGCATTACAATAGATGCTGCCAAATATTATCATACATTGAGACGAAGCAAAGGAAATCAAGGATTTGATTACTAAGCCCCCTAATCACGGTAAATATGAGCATATCAAAAGGGCGCTTACACAATGGCTATCTATATCTCAAGAGCAACTTGCTAGAACACGAAGAGATGGGCGATCGAAGATCTTCGCAATTCTATGACATTTACAAGCTCTAGCCAACTCGGCCATCCCGGAACTTTTAATAACGCTGTGGATGGGTAGATTACCATCGCAATTGCAAGACATCTTAGTCAGATCTACGGACAACTTAGAGGAAGTAGCAGAGCAGGCAGATAAAATTTACGAAGTCTCTTGCAGGGCACCAGTTGTCGCCAATATACTATAACCAGCAATATCCACGGCCATGGAGCAGCAAATTAAAGAGTTGAACAGTAGCCAGTCTGAAAGATCGCCTCTCGCGAACATCAGCACCAAACGAAGCAGCAGAAAACGCGACCGCTCTCAGAGACGCGCCAGGAAAAAGCAAGAAGAAAAGGGTATCTGTTTCTATCGTCGATTTAAAGAAAAAGCCAAGAAATGTACGCAGCCATGTGCATTTAAAAAATTAATTAGGCACTTGATAGCGGCAAACGGCTCCAGCCCAAGACCCTGCCGCTTATTCATCACGGACATGACGAAAACGCAGTATCTCATTGATATCGGATTTGATGTCAATGTCTACCCACGGACGCTAGTGCAAAGGCGACGCTTAGTTCAAATACGCTTTTCGCCGCAAACAGATCTATCATACAAGCATACGAAGATCTCATCTTGCGACCTAATTATTGGGGCTACGCCGTGCCTTTCCTTGGCGTTTTGTGATAGCAGATGACCACACCTATAATAGGATCCGATTTCCTCACATATTTTCATCTTCTATCGGACAAGGTAATGGTGAATGCAAAAACAGGACTTAAGATCACTGCAAACAGACAAGAAAATTCCCGTAAAATCTATGATAGGAGGCACTCCCTATCACCATTTATTGGCGCGATTCCTCAGAATTACGCAAATCTCGAAGAAGCATCAACAGCAACGGCCGCATTCAACCATGCATTACATTAAAACTACAACTAGTTCAGAGGCATGCAAATCGCGCAGACTAGCGCCGGTCAAATTAAAGGCGGCAAAAGCAGAGTTTAATCTTCTTCTAGAAGAAGGAATTATCCAGCCCTCCAAAAAGCCCATGGGTCTTACCATTACATATGGCTCCCAAAAAAGAAAGTATCTGGAGACCATGCGGAGATTACAGAACACTCAATGCTAGAACGGTATCCGACCAGTACCCCATCCCGCACATAGAGGATTTTACGCACTTTCTGAACGGAAAGACCGTTTTTTCTACTCTGGATTTTGTACGTACAATCTAATTCCAGTACATCCCTAAAACTGTCAATTACCACACCATTCGGACTTTTTGAATTCCGATACATGCCATTGGTTTACGAAATGCAGCGCAAACTTTCCAGAGATTTATTATCGATTCTACACTTAGACTTTTGCTACGCATATATAGACGATATCCTGATCGCTTCCAACACGAAGGAAGAACACACAAAACACCTGGAAAAAGTATTTAACAGGCTCGATACATACAGCTAAACCCAGCTAAATGTATTTTATAGCCAAATGTATTTTACGAGGCTATACAAGTAAAATTCCTTATATATTTGGTGTCAGCAGAAGGGATTCCGTCCATTGCCCGAAAAAGTTCAAACTATACAAGATTTCAAGAAACCTGAAATCATTAAACAATAAAATTAAATTAAAGCAATTCTTGGGGACAATAAACTTCTACAGAAGATTTGTACCTAAAGCAGTAAAGGTTACATGATATTCTACGAGAACCGAAGCCACTGATGCTTCGAATACAACACTCGGGGCAGTGGTGCAGCAGGAAATAAACAAAGAATGGTAACCACTGGCATTCGTGAGCAAGAAGTTGAATAGGGCGCAAACAAAATACAGCCCTTACGATCGAGAACTCTTGACAATTTATACAGCAGTCAAACATTTCCGATATTTATTAGAAGGACGGAAATTCACAATTTACACAGACCACAAACTATTGATATATGCCTTCCAGCAAGACTTCGAAATTGTTTGATTTTTCAAAGAAGGGGAGCTAGGAAAAAAAATCGTTTTTTACATTTTACTGGAAAACGATTTGGAATAAGATATCGCTATGAAACAATATTGAACAAACTCAGAACAATCTGGAACAATTGTCAACATTTTAATTTTCAAAAAGAGGATAGCTAACTTCACACACATTTCTACTTCTGCAAAATACAAAATGAGCTCACAAGAAATGTAAGTATAAATGTAATGATAAATAGAAAAAGTAATAATATATAAGAAAATAATATATATGATATTGTATTATTCTTTGTATCGATGTACATTAAATATTAAGTTTATTAAAACTTATTCAATGTTAGTAAGCATACATACTAACTATAGCCGAACAACATAATATTAGGTGTGGGAAAAAGTTCGTGGCGTTTTTCCCGTTACATCTAACCTAATATTATTTAATATTACAAAGATAGCATTATAGCTGCGTCAACTTCTCTCTCTTCTGCTGAAAACAGTCAAAGGGATCTTTACAAAGGGATCCCTTACAAAAGGGATGGCAAAAGCAAAATCTGTTTTATCATTATAAAAATATTTTGGATGAACAGGACATGAACAGATTTTACTTTAATTTTGCAGGATCTGTACAATTTTTGTTGTATGCTACTAAAAAAATTAGTAGCAAATACTTTGCAAAAAGTGTTTCAACGATATTATAAATAAAAAACCGTTATATTACCCAGACGATATCTCTATCATCTGAGTAATAT
>NW_012130172.1:79064-103013 GCF_000143395.1 Atta cephalotes | reverse complement strand
GTTACTAACTAATTAATTAAATTAAAACTTAAAACGTTAACTTAACTAACTACGATACTACTCTCTACTATATATAGTATATATATATATTAGTTATTTTTTATTTATAATATTAACTTTTTTATCACATTAATTAAATATGCACAATGTCTTTCAGTTCAAAAAGAAATCGCTCATTAAGAACAACGACAATATAATACGAAGAATTGGTAAAATAATAATGGAATCACATTCCGAATTTGCAACAAATAGATATGTAATTAAAGAAGGTAAAATTCATTATGTAAAACAATAATTAACAGTAATATTTAATGGTTTGTCTGATGGCCCTGGCAAGACAGTGAAGCAGTGGCAAATGTAAGTATTATGAAATGTAATTTATAATAGATTTTCAGTAAACAATAGTAATAAATCAGAAGTTGCAAGTTAGAAATTGATCAATCATAGTCGAATATGGAATAAATAAGCGACTATGATTAGTCAATTTCTAGCTTTCGACTTCTGATTCATTACTAATATTGCTTATTGTAGAAAGCTTATAAGCATAAGCGCATGATAAGCATATAATATATCATTTTGTAGAGAAGATTTTATGATGAATTGTTCTATATTGAATTGTCAATTAAATTGTAATACCGTGAGTTCTTATATAAATATCTTATATGCATGTGCATGTATGTATCTATGTATATAACTATCAGGTTTGGCGTGAAGAGTAATGCATCAAAGAAAGCATCTAAATTAAGAAACGAAAGAAATCAGACTAGAAATTTTCTAGTTACTACAGACGGTTTAGATAATTTACAAACATATCATTGTTGCATTGGTTTAGAATATGTGAAAAGTAGCCGTGAGTGTGCAGATAGAGGAAGAGATATATCCTTTTGTTTGCATTGTGCAGTCTCAGTTAATTTTTATGTTATCTTGGAAGTATTTAGCTAGTAAAATACAATAATGATTGCTCAAGGAAAAAACTCCTTTGAAACTGTTGCAAAAATCATAATTCCTATATGTTATTCCTATATGTTAATTCCTATATGTTTAATCAGGATTAAACGAAATATAACATACAGCATTCAACAATGACATTCATTACAGTACAAAATAACTTTGTCAGCTGAACGCGATCAATATACAAGAATGTATTTTCTGTATTTTTTTTCTTTCACAGGCACATCAGATACAATTAGAAAATGGGAACGATGATATTCTTCAACATCCGCCAGCGACGACATTAATCGTTGAAATGATGAATGTCGAAAGAGACACAGATATTAATATTGGTAAAAAAATATATATTTTATAATATATATACTTATATATATATATATATATATTCTATATAAGTAATTATTATTCATGCATTTTATAATATACTGTCACATAATAAAATGAAAACTATTCAGTGGACTCAACAGCTGAGTGAGTGCTAACTTATTGATGTATTCTTCTGAATCATCCAATCAAAGAAGAATACATCAATAGCAATGAACGCACAACTCTGCTAAATGCATTACAAATTGTATTTATCACACACACACACACACACACACACACACACACACACACACACACACACATTCGCGCGCACGCGCGCGCGAAATTCTCTATCTTCATGCTCTACAACTGGATTGATCTTATAATCCAAATGTTCATTTCATCTATTTCCTGATCGTCATGTATGTCATGTGCAATCCTCATGTTGTACAACACAGCACATGCATTAACAATTTTACCAGCCATGCTTGGTTCATACATTAATCTCCTCTAGAGCCGATAGAAATACTGCTTCCAAATACCTAAGCAATATTCTATGCACGATCTAGCGCTGCACAAATCCTCATTGTATTGGAATCTAGGTGTATTTGATATGTTATGTTTTAGAGGAGTTATTAGCCATGGCTCTAAGCTGTATTCATCATTGCCTTTACAAAAATAGAAAAGATTTAAATATCTGCCGCTACCTTACATTGTAATTTAAAAATGTATACTGATTAACCAAGTATTGCGTTCTCCATTATTACATCTTCGTTCCATGATCGCACAGGAGAATTGGACCAAATGTACGCATCATGTCTTACTCCTGAATATCTTGTATTTACGTTTAATATTTGTAAATCAGAATCACAGATCTAATAACATAAAAATATATATTTTAAAAACATAATATAATATTTATAATATGTGTATATATATATATATATAATATATATATATATATATATATGTATATATATATGTATGTATATGTATATGTACATACATGTGTGTGTATATATGTATAATATGTACGTATATGTATAATATGTATTTTAAATATGTATTTTTTTTGGATGTATTTTATAATACATACAACTTGAACATTGAGTGCATGATCATCCTAGTGATTCAAAAAAAATATGCTTCTTTGTGCTCCTTAAGTCCTTTTATGTTAATATAAGTGCAATTAATTATCTCAATTGCACCTATAAATGGTTGAGGAGCATTTAAAAATTTTTCCCGAGCTGTTTGGAATTCGGCGTCAGATATGGGAAATTATATCCATTGTCGCAGCAGAAAATCATTTATGGTATCAGTGACTTTTCGTATGACTAACTGGCTTATAGCTATATCCCATTGTTCTCAAAATGCACCTTGGAAACAGCATAAAACAGAGCTGTTAATATCAAAAAAAATATTTATAATTTGTAACAAATTATAAAAATGTCTGATTTTTTATAAATAATAATTCTATACGTTATACAAAATAAAATTTTGTAAACTCATATAGTAAGAGACAACTTCAATAATACAATTCCAATGTATAGTATATGTCATCTGAGAAACGTACTTCCAGATTGTAGAAAGAGAAATATGGATATTATTTTTGTATTGTCAGTCCATACGTATAACATCTATGATAATATTTAATTGTAAAATATTATTTGAAACAAAAAATAGTGTACATACCTGACATTCTGGACTAAGACCATGTTGCCGTTCAAATTCTAATCTTGGTCTCATCAAATCCATTGCAATCTCTGTATTGTACAACTCGGTATAATTTAAGAAATTCCGTAATAAAGATCAAAGAGATCATGCATGTCTCGCTATTTTTTTCTTTGAACGGCGTTCAAAACGAATGCTTAATCGATGCTCCAAATATATTTGGTCCCACGCTAAAAATCCTAATTCAGCCATTGTACGATAACATTAAAAACATTCCATTTGAAGAAATTCAGTAAAAATAACAATTAAATTTACAATTTAATATTTTTTAATAATTTTTTTATATAAGAAATAATATGTCAAATAACCTCATCTAAACTACATTGCATATATAATATAATATAGATGAAAATTACATATTTAATATATGATGTAATATATTATCTACATTATATATTATTATCTATACTATTATTATCTACAATATATAAACATATTATATAAATTACATATTATATATAAATTACTTTAATAAGATAAATTACATATTTAAAAAATATTTACTTTATAATGCCTTCAATCTGCTTAATAGGTGATGCAGCATTTTTTATTATTTTTAGTTGTTATTAATAAGTTCAAATGTGTCGATGTTTTTATCATCTATGGGGAGTCACGTTAGAGTTAACTATAGATAGTTGTCTTTCATTAACGATAAGACCGTCAAATATTCATTGATAGCAGTGATATAGAATCGCATTTACCAAAGTTTATCGACCGATGTTGTTAACGACACCGACAACTATCAGTAGGCATGAAAAAATACCAGTTACAGAATAGTACAGAATAGCACCATGAATCTTATTTGATGTGTCGTTTCTAAACAATATATTTATTCTAAAAAATTGATATATATATTTCTCATTTTTATTGATTAGGAAGTTGAATAATATGTTATAATAAATTATAAAATATCGTATATGTAATGAACTTTTTTGGAATACTAAATACTACAATTTATTACAGCGGATTTTTGGAAAAACGTCACAAACATTCATCTCGTCATAAAGTTTACATTATATTAAAAAAAGAATTATTGCCGATCTAGTTCTCTAGATTTCTTCTTATCGGCTCTATGACATATTTTTTAAGCATATTATATATAATTTAGGCATAAAATGCATTTATAAGCAGTAATTTAAAAAGTGCATATTTTGTGCTGGGCCTTTTCGGTTCAAGTACCTTAAATAGTATACCATATATTCAAGATTGAATTATTTAAAGCAATGAAGATCCAGCTTCGACCATAATAGACATTTTAAATTTCTAAAAAGAACAGATCGACTAGAAATCGAGTTGAGTCAGCAAATTGAATACGCTACAATTTTTTGATATCTACAAGGTCAGATTTAGGAAGTTTTTAAGATATTATTTTAAGATGATATTTAAAATATCTTTTCTTTTCTAAAATGGATGCATTAGATATAATCGATATCATTATATCATCTTCAAGGATGTTATCAGTGTGTTATCGGATATATTTTTCGAATATAAGTTCTTACTGATAACATAAACTCATTGGGTTGCGGTGATACATAGGCTGTGAAAATATTCGAGCGAGATTCCCAATCATTCTTTGTGGGCGAGAAGGCTATTAACGAAGCACGTCTAAGTATGTTTTTTAAAGATCTAAAAGTGGAACGCGTCGAGGGTGAGCTGGCGACCTCATTATTAAAATGGTATCCGCTTCACAAGCATGGCTTCGTTAAAATCGGTCAGAAAAAATGGTTCCTGCCATACAAATACGTTGAGAATGGTGACAATATATATAATTTCGAAATTCGTCCGGATGATACATGGATTTTTTCGTATCCCAGATCAGGTAAATTATTTTCATTGTGTGTGTTCAGATTTATTATATAAGTACTATATTTTAGTATTATATTTTAAGTATTATATTTTACGATTTTTTACTTTTCCCATTTTTGACAATGAGTATAAACAAATGCAATATATTTGTCGTATATAAACGAAAATTTTAAAGCTTATATTCGGAAACAATTTGAATTAAAAAAAATTTAATGATTATATATAATAGAGCACGAATTATGATAAAGATATTGTGTCATTGCAATTAAAATTCTATTGACAAAGTTTTTATACCAGAAAATTGTTTCCTTATCGAAATTAAACGTCCATGATCTTTTTTGTAATAAAAAAGGCTGAGGCAAATGATATAACAATAAGACATAGAATAATATAGCAAAATAATAATACTAAATAAAAATATGCATACCAATCGAAATAATTTTTTTTATGTTACGTAAACATAAATACCTTGCAAATTACACAATTGTTATTACATTAATTGCTTCGTATATGAGAAATTATGAGTAATATTAAATTTTATTTTTAAGCAAAAACATTTCTAAAACTATCAGGTATTCCATGTACTGTAATTTAAGAAATTAATTTTTTTAATTATTGTAATTTCTTTCAGTTTATAAATTTTTTTTATAAAGCAAGAAAACATGTCAAAAAAAAATTGAATTTTGAAAAAAATTAAATAAATAAAAGCTTGATATAAAAATGCTTTATATTTAACAATAAATTTAATCTTTCATTTTAAATAAAGTTTCGAGCGTTTTATCTCAAATTGCTAAAACCTAAAACGGTTTTGATAACATTTCGAAAATTGCAAATAAGCGTTTTGAGTTTTTTTTTATTTTGAATTGTTAAAAAATAAAACATCTCAATAATATTGTAATTTCGAAAACAATGAACTAAAACATTCTATGCTAAGAAAAATAGAATTGTTGCAGTTGATATTGAACTTAATGTAACGTCTAAGCATATACATTTCAGAAAAAATAAATATTGTGAATAATGGAGTTATTAAAAGTATTTTATAGTTTGATTAGATGTGAATTACAAAAATTTTACAATTTCCTTACTAAATGAGAATGGATTGAAATGGATTGAAAAAAATTTAGGTTTTCAAAAGTAGAGGAGAAGGTGATATTATAGATATAAGTCAGTATAGGTAATAGTCCTTCTTATATCTGTCATGAATGTTAATTGCTAATAAACAAGTAACAATTGCGTCATGAACGTGCAAGAAAAATAAACGATTGCCAAAACCGATTTATTAAATATACTCAAAATTACTTTTAAATAATTAATATAAATAAAAAAAGAACGAATATAAATTGTAAACTTAAGAAATGCGGACTCAGAAGTTGCGCGGAAGCTATTCTTATCTAATAATCGCGGAACGTTGACTGGTCAGCATGGAACACTCAAGGATGACCCGAAAAATATAAAATATAAGCGCGATCGCGGACGTGATCGTCAGAAAGAAGAATTTGAAAGAAACTTGTTGTGTTGTACTTTGTCCGTCGTTTAAACGTAATTGTAGCTGTATCTATTTATCACGACGCGAATAGTGCTAAGAGGACTCGTAATAAAATAACCATTGGTATTACGTATGAAGCTAAATATATTCTATTTAAAAAACTACAAGGTTGACTAATCTCATCTCCTGAAGTCCTTTGTGGATTCGTGCCAATCGGCGTGAAATATCGGCACAACATATCTCTACTATTAGGCTCTTGAGTAGTTACGCGGCCATGTGTTATTGTGACCAGAAATGACGTTAATTTATGTTATGTGTCATTTGTAAATAAAGACAATTTGGATAAATCTTAATGACAAAATCGTTTTAAAACACCTGTAAAAATTGACAAAAACTGTTCTTTTCTGCCTTTACTTTCAATAATAAATGATTATAAAAAGGCACGTAAAGTGAGTCTTTATCCCGGCAGAAAATACATAGTCTGACAGCTGAAATGGATGAAAAATACGCTTTTACATATAAAATTCCAAGATATAAGATACTTTAATCAATTTTTACAAATTTGATAAGTAACGAAACAAGTCAAATTTTTAGAATTAAATACATTATATATAATAGTTAATAGCTGCGTTTGGAAACGTCGCCTGGATGCCTCCGATGTCTCGGATTCATTACTTATTGGATTCGTTATCTACATCTAATGTTGTTTCGTTATCTACATTTAATATTAAATAAGGACAGATGGTGAATCCGCGGAGATATCCGAGCGACGTTTCTGAACGTAGCCAATGAAATGGCATGTAACATAAAATTTCGTCACTTTTCACACCTATTAGTTCAGCCTTTTATAGTGGCGCTGTAACACATACACAAGTTAGAGTGGATATAAAGAGAGTGATGCCAATTAGCCTATATCTGGGATATCTCTATGGGATATCTAATTCCTCGTCTTAACCTCTTCTTTCTTTAACATTGTCTTCTTTCTAACTAACAGTAAGGACATTTAATGACGGAGTCAATCAGCATTAGGTTCATACATTAGCGTCATTCTCTTTATATTCACTTTAACATAAGCACGAGCTCATGTGCTCGCCTTCGGCGCCGAGAGCGAACGAGATAGCGAGAGAATGTTCTTTTCGCTTTAGTCACTTGTTTTAAGTGATCGAAAATGCAATCTCAATCGTTTAGCGTATCGATAAGGGGCGAGAGACATTCTAATAACATACAGAGTGTCCGGTATAAATTTTAACAAAATGTTCCTGTTTATCTTTGCAACTATTGCAAAAATTGCAAAATGATAGAGGACTTTTCGACTTGTTAGTTTACCGGACCCTGTATAAGTTTTAATACATTGTATTAGATGTACAACTTTGCTTCCGCCGTTTTCCTATAGATTGCTTTAGCGGTAAGTGGTGGTCGAAATAAATAGATCATAGACGTCATACAATAAACTTGGGCATCTGTCAACATAACCCCATAGAAACATTAGTCGATTTGTGTCTGCATCATAAAGTTATTCTCGATTGAAAATGTCAGTTTACGAGCCAAATTCTCGTCATTTGCGGGAGGTTTTAATTTTTTGCTTCAATATGAAGAAATCTGCAGCTGAGGCTCATCAAATGCTCTCAAATACTTATGGTGAGGCCGCTATTAGTGAAAGAACGTGTCGTGAGTGATTTCAACGCTTCAAGAACGGTGATTTTGTCGTCCAAGGTCATGCTCTGTATTTGGTGGGACCAGCTCGGCGTAGTGTATTATGAACTGTTCAAACTGAAACAATCACAGGCGATCGGTATCGAACGCAATTGATACGTTTGAGCCGAGCATTGAAAGACAAATGGCCGCAATATAACGAGAGACACGATAAAGTGATTTTGCAGCATGACAATGCTCGACTCCATGTTGCGAAAGTGGTCAAGACATACTTGGAAACGTTGAAATGGGAAGTCCTATCCCACCCGCCGTATTCTCCAGACGTTGCTCCCTCTGACTATCACTTGTTTCGATCAATGGCACACGGCTTGGCTGACCAGCACTTCCGGTTTTCTTATGAAGAAGTAAAAAATTGGATCGATTCGTGGATAGCCTCAAAAGATGATCAGTTTTTTCGACGCGGGATTCGTACGCTACCCGAAAGATGGGAGAAAGTAGTGGTCAGCGATGAACAATACTTTGAATCATAAATGTATAACCAGTTTTTTACAATAAAGCCTCGAATTTCGGAAAAAAACGGCGCAAAGTTATACATCTAATAGTATACTTTCCATTAATCCAGAATAGTATAATCATATCAATACGCAATTTACGAGATATATAATTATTTATGATTTTTCATGCACATTATACACATATCTCGTTCATAAATTGATTAATAAGAAATTCGTATAGACAAGATGCGATTGTTTGTCTGCGATGATTTTTTTACCGAATTATAGTATTCTGAATAATGCGCAATTTTAAGCGTGTTCGAAAGTGTTCCTTATTTTTTGATGAGTATGTTGCGCAATTTTAAAATAATTTTTTATTTGTCAATTGAAAAGCAAAATAAGTTTTTTTTTCTATTGCACAATTATTGCTTTAAAATGTCGCATACACGAATTATTTCAAAAATTATATGAAAATGTATTTGATCTAATAGGAGAAAGTCCTGTAGTACCGACCATTAAAAATTTTTGTAGAATATCTTCCCAGATAACCAAGTGTTCCATGATACCCACAAAATATCGTTACCGTACTGATACTGTACTGCCATGAGGTGACAGTGTACAGCGTAACTGTATGGTAGCAGTACAAAAAGTGTACATGATATTATAGTACAGCGTATCAACACTGTATCTGCATTGTATATTGTTTATATATATTATGATATATAATCTGTATCGTATTAATACGGTGTACCGTTTTATCAGCAGGAGAGACACTGTGGAGACCTCTAGTCGAAGACGATATACATGATAACTTGTACTGCGAAAATATTGTACAATGTATGATTTCCTAACCTGAAAATAGTCATTATAATATTAAAATTAAATTTAGACAGTAGCTGACTGGATATTCAGTTGAATAACACTGCACAAATTTCTATCAGGATATACCTTGATCAAAAAGTTCTCGGAATTCATTCAGAAAATACAAGTTTTATTCATCAAAAGTGATATTGTCCCTTTCAAAGTACTCCCCATCGACTATAACGCACTTATGTCAGCGCTTGATCCAGCTCTCGAAACTTTCGGCTGTTAAAACGCGTTCCCCGTAATGGTTTTTTGACTCGATCGAACAGAAAAAAATCGCAGGGAGCATATCAGGTGAATTCGATGGCTGTTGGATGGTATTCGTTTCGTTCTTGGTAAAAAATTCACGGATAATGATGGCACTGTGCGACGGTGCGTTATCATGGTGCAAAATCCACGAGTTGTTTGCCCAAATCCAAACTCGAAAATACGTGCAGAGGTAAATGTACTCAAGACGGCGTAACTTTTATAAAGCTATGGTAATAAAATTTAATGGGAATGTCAATGATAGATGTGGCAACCTAATCAAAAAAACAAAACTCAAATCAGCTGACTCAGAGCATCACTTGGTGGTAATTCCGGGAACTTTTTGATCAAGATGGTATTGAACAGATGTAGATCAGCTATACATCCATGATTATATAGGTGTGAATCATCGAAGTGCAGCGGTTTCTAGATGATTTCAGAAGTCAAGGATAGTGGCGATATGCAACCGGATGGACCGCTTCGAAGTACTGAAATTATAGTTCCTGAATTCAAGGAAAAACGTTTTTTTTTATCATAATTTTATGATATGTATTCTGGAATAAAATATTAATCAATAATAATATTCATTTTATAATAGTAATAAAACTGTAAAATTAATTAATTTTAATATTATGCGTACCTAAGGCATAGATTATCGGTACGGCGTACCGAAAGTATGGTGTACCGGTACTGTAAGCTTTAAGTACGCACATATATGACAGGTACCGGTACACATAGTACGCCGTACGCTCACTGTACCAATACTGTGGAGGTATTTAGCTATCTGGAATGGATTTTGCTATCTACTAGTCCCTCATATTTGCTATAGAGAATGCATACTCTCGGTGTCGCCGAATTGAAGTTGGCTGAAGATTGTTAGACTCCGCCCCGAACAATAAAAACCGGCAAGTTCAAATGTGAAAGTTGACCATTACTGGTGATCTCTCCTTCTTCTTCTTTTTCTGTTTTTCCTTTGTTTTTTGATTCAGGATCACATTTTTCTGATACAGAACCACAGTACCATGCAAATTAATGGATTTTAAAATCGTTTGAATAGTCTCTTCGAGGAGCAGAGATCTTTACTGACCATTGCATACTATAAACATACATATACTATAGTCAAAGTTCATTCCTGTAAAAAATTATTGTCCGGGGCCTAATCTTCCAGCTTAGCGACATGTCTAAAGTTGGCTACTAGCAATTTATGTGTTTATAGTCAAAGCTACCGTATCACTACCATACAGTTATGTACACCTGTATTGTATCGTGGCAGTACAATAACATTATGATGTTTTGTGTATCATGGAATATCATGCTTAATTATCTGAGTAGCAAAAAACAAAAGATTAGAATTTAAGATTGAAAAAATAGTCCTATAATATTAATTACTATAAATACTTAATCAGCTATAAAATTTAGTTGAAAATTTAGTTGAATTTAAATTTAGTTGAAAAATTTTTAGGTGAAAATGACTAATAATATAACAAAAAGTTATTTGAATTGTAGATAAAAGTTAAATGAATATATTTTATTTTAATTTTAATTGCCAACAGATAAACTCTTAAATGTAATGTCGATCTCATAGATTGCTGTTAAAACTTACAATACATAACTTGTAAAGAACTTTTTTGACAATATGAGGAAGAAAAGAGGAAAATGAACTGAGAAGAATATGCAGGAGGATGTAAAACTGATAAGAAAATAATATAAAGACAAGTTATTGTTATTTACACATTTTAGTTTTATTTACTAGTGTATTATTATATTCTGAGATTAGAAAAAGATTTTATGATTCAATTTTCTTTTATTAGCAGTTTATTAGCAGTTTATTAGCAGTTTTATAACAACTTGACAACTGCGTCCAAGGAATTATAAAGAACTTGCTAAAATAAATTTTGACATAAAAAATGTTTTATCTAACATTTCTGAAGAAAATGAAGACTATACATATGAGTCTCTTAATTGACAAATATAAGTTCAAAATATAAGTTCAAAATACATTTGTTATAGAAGTAAAAAGTATTAAAAATTTAAAAAGTTTTAAAAATTTGTTTTATCTATCAATTTAATTTTATAACGTCTATACCCAATAATACATTGATAATGACCTAATAAGGGTCGAAACAGTTATTATTTGTTTACTTCAGAAATATACATTATTAACATACAATTAGTGTGGCTCGTAGCGAAACGCATAATCCTTATATAGAAAACACTCATGGAAGCCTCAAAAATATTAATGAAAAACATTATAAAAATTTTGAATGTTATTGAATCATGGTCAAAATTTCGAGCAATTTATGAGTTAATAAATATTTTATTGTATAAAAAACATTTTCTTCTTCGACATTTTAAACCACATTCAAAATTACTTAAAATCCAATTTACTACTTTGATATTTAAGATGTCGATTATCTCATAAAAGATGCATAGTAGTAATTTTTTTACTACATATAATTTTGATTGTAAATGCTGTCTATTATACAAATATGCAAAAAAATTATAAGTATCCATTTAAGAAAAATTAAACCTACATAACTGGAAAAAGCCAAGAGTAGAAAAAAAATTTTTACGTGCACTTTGTAGCTGACTCAGAATCGTATAAATTTCTCTTATTCAACTTTCTTGTATCTTTAATCAGTTGAGATATTTGCTCGGACATTTATGAACGGACACCATGATATAATATATCGATCAATAGTTTCGACTGACGGTACAACTTCGTCGCGTTTTATATTGTCATTGTTCGACAGCCAATTTTATTTCGAGTTTATTCCGATTTTGATATTCAGAATCGATAACTATGCACGGAATTATCGCGAGACTTTTCTAACTTAAGTTGGGCGCCAGGCACGAATGAGCGTGCCAGTTTTCGTTACTTTTCTAAATCTCAAATGATCCTTCTCATTATTTCTCTATTGCTGCTCAGCCCCGCACGGATAGAGAGGGTTATTCGAAAAAAAAATTCGAAAACGGGAATAAGTCGGAAGAGAGAATATATAAGAATTATTCCTCCTATAATAAGAAAAGAAGGACAGGCGTATATTTGATATTTGAATAAAGACAATTACAACAATCTCATCGAGTACGCAATTTATGGTAGTTACAATAATTTGTCTCGATATAATATGAGTTTGCTCTAATTGGAGATTATTGAGTCGCGTAACATGAAACAATAGCAGAAACATGAACAGGCTATTTTCACAAGAGTTATTATAAATTCGTCAATCGATTAAAGTTTACAGCAATAATCGCGACTTTCTGTCAAATGTACGGTCTTCTCACGCGGAATTAACTGGAGAGCGGCGGTAAATACAGAAACCTATAAAATCACGACTCAAATTGCGACGTACAATACAAGATGATGATCTAATATATAATCACATGTAAATATAATATTAACCTTTGAAACGAGCAGTCCAATAGTATTCGTTAAAATTATATCTTATTTCAAAGACTACAAGAAACAATATCTATTTAATTTGTCTCGAGTTCTCTCGAACTTTTTTTTACTATTTTAAAGCAAAAAAAGTAATACAAATAATGATTTTATAATATACCTCGAAATCTCATATGAGCCCGTGAATACTACAGAATACCATGAAGCACAATTGAGCAAAACTTCCCACGAGAATGGATTGAAATTTTTTTCTATCCGAATGCGTGTTTTAAGTAGTGAATACTTTTTTTAGATTTAATTGGATTCAATTGGATTAAATTAGATTCAATCGGATGCAATTGGATTGAAAAATTGCATTTCTTATTCACAATTTTGAATTGAACAGTATTCACAATGTGTGTGTTGTGCACAGAAAAAGCTAATATTATTTTTAGATTGAAAGGCATAGAGATATGCTTCATGCAATTCCTATAAATGAATAAAAAATGGGGCATTCTGAACTGAAAAGCATTTATTGTAACATTCGTGAATCAATATTTCTGAAAATCTGAATCCATTTCAATTAATTTGAGTCCATTCTCGTTTGTTGGGCAAAACTCGATAAAACTCAACAAAATTGAGGAATCATGACTGATCATAACAATCATAACTAATTATAATTGCGTTCGATTTGGATTGATTTTAAATCGATTCTGATGCTATATTGCTTTTCTGGCTTCGTTCATTGTACTATGTTAGATGGCGTTGAAGTCAACGACAAATTTTTTTCTATAAGAATTAATGGACCCTGATTCACGTTAACAACGCTTAAAAATCATTTCATCCTTATTATTTGTCAAATGTTACGAAAACAAATGCTGACGCTCAGCGTCAAGTGTTGTCAGTATAAATCGGACTACGGCCATAAAGTTCAATTTATTCCTAATTTTTTTCCAATTCTAGAATTGAAAACGAATGACGAATAAGTCGAATTTTGATTAAAAGTAGTTAAAAGTAAACCGTAAGTTATGGAACTGGACCTAAACGATTTTCTACCATTATTTCTACAAAGTCAATCTGTTGAAAATGAATATCTTTAAGCGTTCTTTATGTAATTCTCATATATAGTTCGAAGGTCTTTTCATTCAATAACAAAATTGTTATTATATTGCTATTTGTTTTTGTTTTTGTCTTTGGACTGTGCAAAATTATATATTTAATCTTAAAACTATCAATTCAGTCAATTCAGTCGGTTGTGATTCCTCTTTCACTCTATTTCTCAGCCTTTCTTTCTTAGATTTTACCATTCGACAAGAAATTTCTTGCCGAACGAACTCTCCTGAGATTGCTCGCAATTGCACCATGATGAAAGTTAGGAAACCATGCAATTTGAGATGATTCACATTTTCACCATGATAAAAGTTAAAGAATACCCTGTTCGATATCCTGTTATGTATGATATAGTAAAAAATATTTGTTTTTTTTTGTTTTTGAACTATTCTCTTCATTCTTGTTAGTATTACTGTTCTAAAGGTTAAATTTTTTATGTTGTCTTTTTTAATGATGGAAAAAAAATCAACTCTAATGGATATTCATTATTCAAGATTTTATCAAAATTTTTTTTCATGAAAGGAAGGGTATGACAATAACAGAACTCTATCTATCAATCCCAACATTATATCTATTTTTTGACTTATAGGATGCTGAGAATAAAAGTTCAAAAAACGCCCTGAAAAGTAGTCTTCTAGTATCAATTATAAATGACCGAATTCTTGTCTTTTATCAAAGTAATATTCAAAAAATTCAATCTGTTATCTTCCTCCCCTCTAATATAAAACTAAGTCTCGGATAGTGATTGTTGAACATATTACAAAGGTCGTCAATGTGTGTCTTGTCAATTGCAAGAACAACATGTCATCCACGTAGCGTACATAAAATGAAGGTTTAGTTGTCAATTTATTTAAAATGTCAGATTCTAAGTTTTGAAGGCTATATCCGATATTATTGGCGATAACGGTGAACCCATAAGCACACCAAATGTCTGTCTAACTAACTTTTTACCAAAATATCTCTCGTTATCTAAAATTTTTATGTTATTCTAATTAAATTTATGATCAAATTCTGATCTATCTTCTAAAATGACAGATAAATTACCATTTCTTTTATTAATATCATTTTTGTGTGAATTATTCATCAAGAAATTTTATTATACAAGACTGCTGAAGATGGCTTGAATTAAGCCGAAACATTCGGTATTTGTTATACAATATATAGTACTGAGAAATATATACTGATTTAATCGCTCCAATTACTGCGAATTTAGACTTTTAATTGTCCGTTTTTTCATTTACTGAATTAAATAATTGTATAGAATAAATAACACTCACAATTTTAAGAGTAACACTCAAATTAACCCTCAAGTTGGATAACGTTCAAGTTCAGTGTCAGAAATAACTCTAAAAATAAACACTCAAATTTTGAAAAATTTTTTTCATAAGGATAAAGAGAAGTAAGGATAATATGGCCTTCTACAAAAAAGATATAAAAAATTGGTTTTGTTTAAAAATAGTATATAATTATGGAATTAAAATATTGTAGAGTATAAATATTTAAGTTATAAAAATATATATATACTGAAAAAAAAATTTAATTTATTTAATTTACTAAATTTTAATAAATATTTCTTCGCATAGTTCTAGCGGAATATTTACTACAATAAATAAAATAGATAGATAAATAAAAAAAATAATAGTTATACCAAACTAATGATTCTTGTATATAACATATGCGTTTACATTTAGTAAATATTCCACAAAACTTCAAAGAAATATTTTATTAAAATTTAGTAAATTTTTTCTGAATGTAGGTATAAATAACTTCTTCCATCTATAGGTTCCTCGATTAATACTAAAAATCTATACATATGTAATATAAATCTTAGATTAACAATAAAACTACAATCGATTTATGGAATAATTATTTTGATATGATAATCTCAAAAAAAGAGACCGTCAAAAATCAACAACAAAGGAGGCCATATTAGCAAAATACCGTACTATTGTTCAACTTACATAATTTGAAATATATACAATCAAATAAAATGTTAAATGATAAAGAACACAATCAAACATACATATATTCGTGTAATATAATAACGTTCAAGTTTTAAAAAAGAAAGTGTAATTAATTATATGTAATTAAATATACCTTAAAAATGTTTTAAAATGTTTGAAAGTAAAAATACGTTACAATAAAATGCGAATTGTGTATTGGTATATTAGCGTCATGGTGTAACGGCGAGCTACTAAGCAAATAATTCTATAAGTAATCATTAGAATTTGCCATTTTTAAAGCTCCTGAGTACTCAGCCAAGAATTCCGCGTTGACGATGGCGACACAGAATGGTGACTGGGCGAAACCGGTAGTCACATACATGTACGAAGTCATGTCCGTATACTCGCCGTGGTCGCGTTGAGAGCGAACGAGATAACGAAAAAACGTTCTTTTCGCTCTAATCACTTGTTTCAAGCAACCGAAAATGCTTCTCGGTAATCTCGACCGTTTGGTACCAATAAGGGACGATGGGCATTCTAAATAATATTTAAAATTCTTATAAATATTTATAAGTAATCTAATAAGTTTTTTATAAAAGATTATACTTTTCGCGAGTTTTCTCCGTGTCCAGATCCATTTTTGGAATGCCAACGTTTCGTGATCCTTGCAGTTCACTTCAATGACAAGGAGCAGCTTGATACTGAGCTGTTCCTCCAGACCGTTCCTTTTATATATTTTACGCTGCTTGTTGGAAAAGAGAATTATGTATGGGGAGAGGGAGAAATGGACGAAATTGGTCGATCTTCAATAATCGAGGGAAGCACAAAAACAGTTAGCAATCAACTTACTTGTACATATACCAGGTATGTAAATATAAAACCGGAATTTTTTTATAGAAAATACATATTTTATTGCATGAAAATGATAAAAAATATTTTATTCGAAGTATTTCCTATTGGTAGCTATACATTTTTTCCACCTGTTTGACAATTTGTGGATGCCACGCCAAAAAAATTGTTGCTCTTTTGAGCCAAACCAGTCATCTAGCCATTTTCGTACATCTTCGTAAGAAGCGCTGCTGAGCAAGTGCGTGTTCCATCGATGTAAATAAGTGGTAATCGGACGAAGCCAAGTCTGGTAAGCCGCATGCGAAAGTATTTCCCAACCAAGTGCCTCAATCGTTTCCTTGATCAGTTTTGCTGTGTGTGATGGTGCATTATCATGAAATAAAATCACTGTGTTGCCTTTTTTGATATTCCGGTCGTTTTTCACACAAAGCTTGATTCAAATTGATCATTGTCGGTAACGTTCAGTATTAACAGTTTCGCCAGGTTTTGCAGCTCATAATAGATCACCTTTCTGATCCTACCAAACACAGAACATTCTTCCGTCCATAGCGATTTGTCCTTGCAGTCGATGTCGATGGTTCGCCTGGAGTTACCTATGATCTTTTACGCTTAGGATTCTCAAAATATATCCACTTTTCATCGCCAGTCACAATTCGATGGAGAAATGACTTTCTTTTGTACCTGGCGAGCAGCATTTCGCAAGTGGTTTTTTGATTTTCCTGCTGTCTTTCATTCAATTCATGTGGAACCTATCTTCATTTTCCCATCTTCTGGATCTTTCCCATGGATTTTAAAGAAGGATGGATATGGAAGGATATGGAGATGGCTTCTCGTGTCATATTCAATTAATCCGCGAGTTGTTGTTGAGTTTGAGCGTCATCCAACAATACTTGCAATTCGCTGTCTTCAAACTTTTTCGGTGGTTTTCCACATTCATCGTTTCTCACGTCAAAATCGCCACTTTTGAATTTTTTAAATCACTCAAAGCACTGTGATTTACCAAGAGCATGCTTACCGTAAGCTTCGACAAGCATTCGATGCGATTCTGCAGCAGTTTTCTTCAAATGGTAACAGAAAATCAATGCTATCCGCAAATCGTAATTTGCAGGCACAAAATTCGACATGTTCAATTACAAATTATTCTGTTGTATGAAATTTGTATTGTTGTGAGTTGAAAATCTTTGTCAGATGTCAGAACAAGGAATGGCATCAATGGCGCCGTCTGACAACAACTACATTGACAGCTATGGCCATTTATTGGTAAATTTCATATTTACATAACTGGTAGAGCTTTCACCATCTCTGACAAAGAACATTTACAGACAGAATTCAATCATCTAAAAACTAGCCTTATAGAAAAACGGACACAACAAAAAAGACATAATCAAAATAATCAATAAACATGCAAGCAAGACAACGGTCTCTGACATATAATTAGACGAAAGGTTCTTATCTATTCTTCCATATGTTAAAGAAATAATAGATCGGATTGACAGGATATTAAACAAACACAATATCCGAATTATCTTCAAACCCAAAAAGATAAGACAAATCTTAATAAATTCTAAAGATCAAAGATCTCTCCTCAACTCCGCAGAAGTATAATACCTTGTTTCTGCGGGCAAGTATACATTGGAGAAACTGGCAGAATGATCAATCTACGGATAAAAGAACACCAATGTCAAGAACGTAATATCAGGCTAAAACATGCCATGTGATCGGCATTATCAGAACACAACATTGAAACAGGACGTCAAATACTGTTTGACAAAACGACAATAGCCTACATTAAATCATATTTTCCAAGAAAATATAGAGAAATCATAGAGATACAAAACATCCTAACAATCTAAATAGAGATAATGGCTGCAACATAAATAAAATATAGAAGACCATTCTTCCAGTTATTGAAAACCGACCAGTTCCCCTCCTCTCCCCCACTCACAATTCTCTTCTTCTCTCCACCACTCCAACAAGCAGTGTAATATAAAAGGAACGGTCCAGAGGAACAATTCAGTATTAGGCTGCTTCTCGTCCTGATGAAGTGGACTGCAAGGTTCACGAAACGTTGGCATTCCAAGAATGGATCTGGACACGGAGAAAATCCGCGAAACGCATCTTTAATCATATAATATCTTATATTTTCTTTAAACATATATAATATGCTATTATAAAATATATAAAAATTTATGAGATTATATAATAGCACATAAGAACTTTAATATTTCAATTTCATTATAAGACTAATCTTATATAAAAATTTCATACAAGAATTTTCGGCAGGATATATAAATTTTAATAAATTCTAGTAATAGTATATCCTTTCTATTAATCCAGAATAGTATATATCTAGAAAAAATATTTTGTATCGGTATTTATAAAAGATTCATGTTATAATTTCATATTGAAATATATATAACTTGTCCCTCAATAACAACATTAAATATGCAATATCGAATATTCCGTTACGACCTGGATACAATAAAATAATAATAAAATATTTAAGAGATGTAGTTAGAGAGATGAAAGATGAATGAGAGAAATTTGTCGTTTTATTATGAGACGAAAAGTCACTACAACTTGCTTTATTCTTTGATAAGAAGCAAGATAGAATTATTGGATTTGAGGATTTCGATACAAAAAGAAATAGAAAAATTGCAGATCATGCATTTACTTCTTATTTCAAAAGTTTGAAGAAAGGAAAGAAGATGCCGTTAGGTTATGGATTTTGTTACAGTACTATGAAAACGTTTCAATTAATTTGTTATATTAAAGAATGCCTAATGCATCTTATTGCATGTGGATTAAGACTAAGTAATTGTATGCGATCAGAATACTACTAATATTGCTGCAATACGTTAATCAATCAATCAACGACAGCAACAAGATACGCATTAAAAATAATATGCTTACAAGGAAAGCATAATGTAATAAAAAAAGTCTCATATTCTATGCATGATTAAAATACACGGTGGTCCATTTTAATCCATTCAGTAGAATATTTCTAAATTATCTTCAACTTAAGAATTTTGAGATATTGTATTGAATATAGAATATGAATTAAACTGGAGTACTGTGTAAAATAAAAAAATAAGAATTAATAAACATCTACAAAAAAATATAATTTTATTTTAGGAAATACTTTTCTGGTAAAGGGGCAAGAAATTAATCCCGTTTTTGATTATGTATACCTCTTAAGAGGAACAAGGAATAATCTCCTAACTAAAGATGTGGATATGGATGTGATCACTAAGCATGCATATGATAAACAATATGCATCGTGAAATCATATTATTACAATTTACAAAATAGATAAAAATAATATTTTAAATAAACGTTAATTACCAAAAATAGCAGAGAATCAATCCCAAATTGATACCAAAAATGAGTTAAATACGCTTCTCAAGCAAAATCTCTTAAGCAAAACCTTAAGCAAGCCTCTTAAGCAAAACATTTCGAAATTTTATGGATATAATTTTACATTTCAGTAATGGTAAGAATAAAGCGAATTAAGCATACATCATAAATAAATATTTTTTATATTTTGTATCATCTTATTTGTACTTGTTGCTTAAGGAGTTGTTTATACACAAAAAGATATAATAACATTGTTAAAAAGCACTACAGTAACGTCGCATATGTTATTTTTTTTAAATTACCTTTTTGATTCATTCAATGGCAAACAAGGTCAAGGATTAAATAGTATAATAACTATGAATAATGGACACATACAGTTTTGGCAAGAAGCATGCAAACAATTAATAAACATGCGATATGGTGATAAAAAAACTAAAAAAGTTCCGAAAAAAAAATGCTCTGAAATGTTTGAAAAATTGAATTTGGACGATAAATGCTGCAAAACGTATATTTAATACGCTTTCAAGAAATAATTTTGATTGTTTGAATTAAAAATTTTTAAATTAAGATGCGAAAATTTCTTTGGTGAGATAAGAAGTAATGGTTGTACAAACAGAAATCCAAGTCCTGGACAATTTGAAGGAGCTTTTAAATCATTAGCTGTTTGCAACTTCACATCAAAACATTCTTTCGGAGTTGCGAACTTGATGAAAGTAATACATTCACTTTATCCCAGTTAATAAATTTTAATGAACAAATGAAAATTTAGAGAATAACAATGAAATCGATTATACGAAAGCAGCGATACTTCCAAGTACTACAAATGAAATTGAAATTCAAAAAAAGTATGTTAAGTATGTTCGCTCAGACGAGACAATAATGGAATATGAAAAATGTACAAATGATTTGGGAAATTTGGACATTTTGAATTTTATACAACATGCTACAAAAGTAATGGAAAAAGAATTTATGAATATTTGTCACGAAGGAAAATTGTCCAAAAAAGTTGAAATGTATTTTGGAAGATAAATATAATTATTTTTTTCTTTACAATGCACACACATAAAAATAATTTTGTTACATAAAACTGTAGAAGAATTTATCGAACTTTTCTGCACACTTATTAACAATATTCTGTACAGAAAAGTCGAAATAGAGTCAGACAATTTTATTTATAATGCAGCGAAAAGATTATCTACAAAATACATAATAAAAGATAGCGGAAAAAAAACAGAAATGTGATTCTTACATAGGAATGACTTCACCATTGTTCGATAAACATGAATTGTAAATGTAAATTTCTCAAGACTTATAAAGAATTATGAAAAAATGAACTTTGAACTTTTGAAATGAGGCATTTCATCTGTCATTTGAAAAAGTAAGTCGATTTTGTTTATATTGTTTCACGTTATTACGTAATTCATTAATTATTATTTTAATTGATATTAATTATCTTTTGTAATTATTAATGTAATATTATATCAATTATATATAATTATATTAGGTGTGGGAAAAAGTTCGTAGCGTTTTTTTAATGCCATCTAACGGGAAAAACACCACGAACTTTTTCCCATACCTTATATATAAGCATACGTTATATATAAGTATAAATGAAATGATAAGTAATTTGAAAAATAAGCGTCAGTTATTTATCTTTTTAATGTTATTTTTTATTAGTTTTTTATAATTAAAGCAAATTTATAATATATATATATATATTCTACATCAAATTGAACACCTTTGAAACATAGTCATTATTATTTTTTTTAATTTGTTATATTCAACAGGTAAAAATCTGTGTTTTGCGAAAAAAATTGTTCGGTTTAACATAGAACATGTCTCATATGTGATTTGACACAACTTGTTAATATATCTTATAGTTATACCATAGAAATCAATAAAATTAATGAGTGTATATTGTTTTTAACTGACACAAAATGTTGTGTTATGTATAACTTATTTATGTGATTGCAATATTATGTAATATTATATGATGATAATAATATAACAATAATTTTTATACATAATAATTACAGAATATACAATCTATGAAGGCGTGCTATTTAATGACAATCAATAAAAAGAAATCGATGGAAGCAAACACTTGACAAAACGGCATATACATATATGATCGGCATCAAAATGCTGCTTTGATCGCGTTAATACTTTTATGTTTCAAAGGGAACGTTCATTGCAACGTTTAAGAACGTTTCGAAAATTATAGTGAATCTACTACTTTCAAAGATATTTTGAACTAATTAAAGACTAACTAATATTAAAATATAATATATTCAGCTCAGTAAAAAGAATTAAAGAATAATTGTAAAAAAGAACATTGTTCTCGCTATTTTTTACAATATAATAATACAATAATTAAATTGTGACAAATATTTAAAATTAGTTTTTTGTACTCAAAAATGTGTAAGTGAACGCTCAAATTTAATATTAAGTATTAGATAAACGAATTAGACCCAAAAAAAGGATAATACTTATTACAAGAGAGATATATGGTAGAGTTGTCAAATATGGACAAATTATTGTTAATTACTTTTCATTAAGTTATTTTTTATTATGTTTTCCATTTGATACTAATTTGTATGCTAATGGACGTTGGAAATTGTAGCTTAATATTTTTGAGACTTCCACGGGTCCTTTCTATGTAAAGATTATGCCTTTCGCGGGTTTCTTCCGTGTCCAGATCCATTCTTGGAATGCCAACGTTTCGTGAATCTTGCAGTTCACTTCATCAGGGCGAGGAGCAACATGATACTGTACGTATCAGGCCATGTGTTTAGTTGCGCAGGAAATATTATAACTGACACACGCGTGTGTATATCTATGGAACAATTAATATTTTTAGTGATGAACAAGAACAAACAAAAGTTTTTTAAACAAAAGTTTGTATACGATCAAATATAAATGTTTTTATTTGTTATAATAAAATGTTGTTATTACTTGTAATAAATAAGTCCGAAATGTCAAGTTATAATTAATTGTAACGAATATCGAATCAGTTGTTTCAATGTAACGATTATTTCAATCGAGTTACGTACCGATATCGAAGTACGTTGTTCTGTATGATTGACAATTATTTGAATCGATCAAAGTTCGAAACCGAGTTCTTTATTACACAGCTCTAATGTATAAATTCAATTGTAAATGTAAACGTTCGATCTTTGAGTGTACACACTCAATGGTTGAGTGTGTACACTTAATCTGCAGTGTAAATATTCACAATTTAAGTATATATACTCAAAGGAGAAGGGTCAATTTGAGCCTTTCACCGACCAATCTTAAAGTGTGTCGTTTATTTTATTCTTCTGTTCAAGTCTCATAACGCTCTGAAATGGTTTTTTTAAAAAATAATTAGATCCGGAAGGATAATAAAAGTTTCTATTTTACATAGGTTTTTGTACTTTAGAACAAATCAAGATGCGTTTCACATTCTAAATATTGTTCGCGCAACATCAAATTTTCCTAAAAATTGTACATATATTGTATACATTCGGATGATATAAATGGATTAAAATTTCAATCCATTTTAATCCATTCTTGTTTATTGAATCGTGCTAGTATTAAAAATATTAATTAAATTTACATATTATATTGATTAGGTACGACGATGACGCAGGAACTAATATGGCTGGTGGCGAATGACATGAATTTTGACAAGGCACAGCGAAGATATTTAATAGAGAGATTTCCCTTTTTAGAGTATAGTATTATATATATATATATACATATATATATATATATATATATATA
Source organism: Atta cephalotes (assembly GCF_000143395.1). Lineage (NCBI taxonomy): Eukaryota > Metazoa > Arthropoda > Insecta > Hymenoptera > Formicidae > Atta > Atta cephalotes. The sequence goes on along the minus strand of NW_012130172.1, from coordinate 79,073 downwards.
TATATATAT
>NW_012130172.1:75713-78724 GCF_000143395.1 Atta cephalotes | reverse complement strand
ACACACACACACACACACACACACACACACACACACACACACACACACACACACACACACACACACACACACACACATACGTGCGCGCGCGTATATAAGGTGATTCAGAACAATCATTCGTCTTTGAAATACCGTTGAATAGAATAAATTTAAAGAATAAATATAATAAAGCAAGTAAATAGAATCGAAAAAATCTTTAAAATTTAAAAAATCTTTAAAGTAATTTTTACAGTTTTATTTACCTTGAAAAAAAAATCGAAACTAAAATCCGAACATTAATTTGATATTTTATTAAACCGGAACCGAAATCGAACCAAAAAATCTTTCAGTTCGAATTCTTGGTCGCGTAATTACACGGGATTACTATACGCGATTACGCACATACACGAAAAATAGAGAGAAAGAAATACTCGCATATACATTCGTTCACTCTTTCACTCACTCACTCACACTAACTCACTTACTCATTCATTCATCACCCTTGATTTGATGTTTTTGTACTGTCATAATTTGAAAAAGGCGGATGAATAATTTCTTCAAGACAATGAGACGATATGTTTCTACATAAATCATGGAGTAATAAACCGGACTTTTTTCTTTTATAAAATGTATTAACACATATCAACTATAGTAATATAGCAATGAGGGTTCGAATCCACGCATACAGCCACCTGAGGCTGCCACCAGGCGACGCTGGCGTCACGATCGGAACTTGTCGTCGCTGCTTATTATTTTTACTTTCTCCTTCTCCTCCTTCTCCTTTTCTTCTTATTCTATCTCTTCCACTACCGCCTCTTCGAGAAACAATTATTATTCTTCGCTTTAAGTGGAGGAAGTTCATCATGTACTCGATGCTTACATTGTTAAAATTGAAGGGGAAATCGTTGATGTATATGATCTCTTCCTCATCGTCCTTCTTCTCCTCCTTTTCCTCCTTCTCTTCTTCTTCATCGAGAACTTTCTCATCGAAGAGAACATTCTTATCATTGTTCTTTTCGGGGAGGAGGACATTTTCTTGGATGCTGCCATTCTCTTACTCTTCCTCCTTAATCCTTAGCCGTTTGGCTGGAGGCTCATCGGAATTCTTGATCTCTTCCTCATCATCGTCCTTTTCCTCCTCCTCTTCCTCATCCTCTTCCTCCTTAATCTTTAGCCGTTTGGCTGGAGGTTCATCAGAATTCTTCATTCTAAATACACGTAACACTTAATCACACAACTCACTCAACATGCAAAAATATTTCGTCATTATTGGCAGAAAATTTTACAGGTTATTGTTACATCGAATACAGCGTTTCGCGCGACGCAACTCGATAAAGACTGTCGCTGAAAAGTACTTCTTCATTGTAACAAGACTGTCCGGGGATTTATCTATCGATGCATATAAAACAAATCGATGTATATAAAACAAAATAAATCAAAAGTGTCGCCGCGAAAAGAAACAATATAATAAGTTCTTAGAAAGTTGTGCACAGAGCATTTGGCTATCAAATATTACCCTTATATTAGGTGTACAATTTTGCTTCCACCGTTTTTTTTCCGAAATTCGAGGCTTTATTGTAAAAAACTGGTTATATATTTATGATTCAAAGTATTGTCCATCGCTGGCCACTACTTTCTCTCATCTTTCGGGTAGCGTACGAATCCCGCGTCGAAAAAACTGGTCATCTTTTGAGGCTATCCAATTTTCGAATCGATTCAATTTTTTACTTCTCCATAAGACCGGAAGTGCTGGTCAGCCAGGCTGTGTGCCATTGATCGAAACAAGTGATAGTCAGAGGGAGCAATGTCTGGAGAATACGGCGGGGTAGGACTTGCCATTTCAACGTTTCCAAGTATGTCTTGATCCAAGTATCACTTTCGCAACATGGGTCGAGCATTGTCATGCTGCAAAATCACATTATCGTGTCTCTTGTTGTATTGCGGCCGTTTGTCTTTCAATGCTCGGCTCAAACGCATCAATTGCGTTCGATACCGCCTGTGATTGTTTAACAATTCATAATACACTACGCCGAGCTGGTCCGACCAAATACAGAGCATGACCTTGGACGTCAAAATCACCGTTCTTGAAGCGTTGAAACCACTCACGATACGTTCTTTCACTAATAGCGGCCTCATCATAAGTATTTGAGAGAATTCGATGAGCCTCAGCCGCAGATTTCTTCATATTGAAGCAAAAAATTAAAACCTCCCGCAAATGACGAGAATTTGGCTCGTAAACTAACATTTTCAATCGAGAATAACTTTATAATGCAGACACAAATCGACTAATGTTTCTATGGGGTTATGTTGACAGATGCCCAAGTTTATTGTATGACGTCTATGATCTATTTATTTCGACCACCACTTACTGCTAAAGCCATCTATAGGAAAACGGCGGAAGCAAAGTTGTATACCTAATACATGTTGAGATATTGAGCAGTGTTATCGCCGTCGCAGTCGTGTGCTCTATCTTGCTGCATACTTACCATTTTTCTCTCGATACGTTATGCCATCCGTTGAGACTTATGTGCATCCTATACCGTTGAATAAAATAAATTTAAAGAATAAATAAAATAAAGCAAGTAAATAGAATCGAAAAAATCTTTAAAATCTTAAAAATCTTTAAAGTAATTACGATTTTTTTCTCTCATTGCAGCTTCTTATGTGACTCCTTTTACTTATGAGTTATTTACTACGTATTCTCATACGCAAAATATATACATATATATATATACATATATATATACATATTTTATATCTATTATACTTATTCGATTATATTCTAATAAAGCTTTTAAAATGATCGCGACATTATCAGACGCGACCATTGATCACGATGCTGCCGGTATATGTAATATGATGAAGAAGGAAAAAAATGAATAGATATCGCGAAGACGGAAGGAATGAATAATTTCAAATGCTGAGACACAAATTAATATTCCTTTATTTTTCATACACTATCTATATATATATATATATATATATATTAATACAACTTTGCTTCCGCCGTTTTTACTATAGATGGTCTTTAG
>NW_012130172.1:73941-75693 GCF_000143395.1 Atta cephalotes | reverse complement strand
TTTTTCTTTATACACTATCTATATATATATATATATATATATATTAATACAACTTTGCTTCCGCCGTTTTTCTATAGATGGCTTTAGCGGTAAGTAGTGGTCGAAATAAATAGATCATAGACGTCATACAATAAACTTGGGCATCTGTTAACATAACCCCATAGAAACAGTTAGTCGATTTGTGTCTGCATCATAAAGTTATTCTCGATTGAAAATGTTAGTTTACGAGCCAAATTTTCGTCATTTGCGAGAGGTTTTAATTTTTTGCTTCAATATGAAGAAATCTGCGGCTGAAGCTCATCGAATGCTCTCAAATACTTATGATGAGGCCACTATTAGTGAAAGAACGTGTCGTGAGTGGTTTCAACGCTTCAAGAACGGTGATTTTGACGTCCAAGGTCATGCTCTGTATTTGGTCGAACCAGCTCGGCGTAGTGTATTATGAACTGTTAAACAATCACAGGCGGTATCGAACGCAATTGATGCGTTTGAGCCGAGCATTGAAAGACAAACGGCCGCAATATAACGAGAGACACGATAAAGTGATTTTGCAGCATGACAATGCTCGACTCCATGTTGTGAAAGTGGTCAAGACATACTTGGAAACGTTGAAATGGGAAGTCCTACCCCACCCGTCGTATTCTCCAGACGTTGCTCCCTCTGACTATCACTTGTTTCGATCATTGGCACACAGTCTGGCTGATCAGCACTTCCGGTCTTATGAAGAAGTAAAAAATTGGATCGATTCGTGGATAGCCTCAAAAGATGACCAGTTTTTTCGACGCGGGTTCGTACGCTACCCGAAAGATGGGAGAAAGTAGTGACCAGCGATGAACAATACTTTGAATCATAAATGTATAATCAGTTTCTTACAATATAGCCTCGAATTTCGGAAAAAAACGGCGGAAGCAAAGTTGTACACCTAATATATTATCCATAGTTATTATCCCTAATTAATAATTCACATTCAATATTTGAATTTTTATCATAAATCTTATGTTAGGTATTTGCCGCATATTTGTTATTAGACGCATCTCGCGATGACATCATCAATGTAATATAATACAATAAAAATGCGATGTTTGCAATTTCGCAAGCGTCGTCTTTATTAGATAGCGTAATCAAAGATTTTTCAACATGCTGCGACAAGTCACAACATGTCACGGTATGTTTCGCGGTGACGTCATCAATGCGATCTGATATAAATGCAACTTTGCTAAATAATATACATGTCACGTGACCAAGTAAATGGAATAAAATTAGAAGATTTAGATGCACCGCGTCATTAGTCAATGTAAGCGATAACATGAAGCGTGGTTTGATAGAGCAAGCAACCAGCTGAATATCATAGAAAAGTATGTCGCATGGGAAGAACGACAAGCTCATAGAATCTCTGGAAGAGTAGAGTTGTCAAACGCCCGCGATTATCGATCGGTAAGAGACAATCAGTAATCACATATTATAATATATAATATATCGCGAGGCTCGATAATTTGAAGGATTCGGTGCGTGGATTTGTGTATGTGGATGCCGGATGGCGGATGACTTCGATGGCGCGAGATCGAAACAACGTTCGAGAGTATATTGATAGGCGCAGTGATAAATTCTAATCACATCGAGCCGCGATGGTTTTTAGAAGACGCTGGCAATGTAATACTCGAGCGAGTGCGAGTCACTGTAGAAAGACATGGTAGTGTAAAAGTAAACACCGCGAGTTCGCGATAAAGGATAAATGTGCTAATAAAAGCATAA
>NW_012130172.1:68865-69665 GCF_000143395.1 Atta cephalotes | reverse complement strand
ACACAATCGTTCATCTTCGCTGTGGATCTCCAACCTTGCGCGCGAGCTGAAGTAATGAAGGCACATAATAGAGAAATCATTTTTCTATTTCTTTTTACTGTTTTTAAATATTGCAAATAATAGAGAAATCATTTTTCTATTTCTTTTTACTGTTTTAAATATTGTTTTTTTATTAATTTTTCTTATTATACTTACCCATCGCAAAAATATTTCCTGTTCTCGTTCCCAGTAATTTGTTATCTTACAAAGCGGGATAGATTTTTTTTATCTACGCAAAGTGTCTAATGTTGTCGTTGCGTGAATCTTATAGGTATAAGAGATTGCAATAGAAGGTGCTTGTTCCTCTTGATATCGGTGAGCTATAGAAGAAGGACTTTCTTCTCTTCGATGCTGTATACATTGATCGATATGTTATTGAGATTTTCGAATTTCGGAATTTGAACGTTATCGGAAATTCGATATCCGCGAGATTCAACTGTCATGTAATGCGGATGATTTTCTATCCACTTTTAACTGGGTATAGAGCGGCTACCATCGATCACGCGAAACACGCATTGAATGAATGTTGATCATCGCTCGTTTCGTCGCTTTTTCCCGTGGCAGTTTCGAAATAACATTCCACGCGCATTGGATTATGCTTATTCATATTCACTATTAAATTGAGAATTCGCGACAAAACAAAGCCCATCCGCTGTCGCATTCCTGGAACTCTTCGAGCGATGTTAGGATAGGCTTGACGACGTGTCGATCGTACCACTCACACATATCGGTGCATCGATATATCTCGCTGTTCTTTGTAA
>NW_012130172.1:64700-68493 GCF_000143395.1 Atta cephalotes | reverse complement strand
CATTCGACTGCCGAGTAAGGACGACAGATGGCTCGAATTCGGCAACTATAACAATCGGGAACGAGTATTCATTGTCTACGCCGATCTGGAATGCGTCTTACGGAAGATGGAATCCGACAAGGAAGACGCATTATCGTACACGTATCAACAGCATAGGCGTTTAGCTTAGGCTACAATGTGCGATGCGCGTCACTTCAGTGACGGAAGTGATACGACAATACATTATCGTCGTATTACTTCCGTCACGATGAAGACTGTATAGCGTGATTCGCGCGACAACTCAATGATTTGGCGCATCGCGTGAAAATTATCGTATCTGCCAACGTGTCAAATGACAACGGAAATTTTCTAAACAACAAGGAGACATATCTTAGCGCATCTGCGTTATCACATCTGCGAGAAACCGTTCGCGCTGGACGATACACGAGTCCGCGATCATTGCCATCTCACCGAGCGATACCGCGGTCCAGCACATTCGAATATAATTTAAATTATAAAAATTCGTTTTCCAATTGTATTTCATAATTTATCAGGCTACGACGCGCATTTTATAATTAAAGAAATTGCTACCGCGTACGATGGATATGTAGATGTACTACCGATAACGAAGGAAAAATATTTCGTTTAAACATGTCGATAGTATAAAGACAAAAATGAAAAGAATTTTCAGAAAAATTGCATAAAATTAAGATTCATTGATTCTTTTAAATTTCTAAATGCAAGCCTCGGTAAATTGGCGTCGTATCTCGACAAAGATAAATTAAAAATTGTATGTTCCGAATTTCCAACATTATTAGAAGAATTTGAATTACTCACACGAAAAAGTGTCTTTCCGAGTATATTGACTGCGTTAAAAAATTGCAGGACACGCGTTTACCACCGCGCGAATTATTTTTCAGTTGACAGGCGATACAATATTCGAGAGCAATTACGCTCACGCCGCGAACGTCTGACAGCGATTCTCATCATCAGAACGATCGGGGAATACAGTACATCTGTACTTGAAAACTGATGTTTTGTTATTAACCGACATTTTCGAAAATTTCCGCAATAATTGCGCGAGTTACGGTTAGTGACTACTACGGTTAGTTAATGACCGAATTTGTTGAACTCAGAGAACGAAGACGTGTACACGGTGAGGGTGGATAAGACACTAAAAAGGCGAAAGGTGTAAAAAGTAACGTCATAGTGCGAACGATAATGTTTGATTAATGTGTGTTGTTTGAAGAGATTGAAATCACAATAAGATTGAAGAGTTTGAAGAGATTCGTCGACAATCATATATATGATCGAAAGTACACGATCATATGATCGAAACTACACGAGATATACACGATATCCGAATCGAAAATCACTCTGACTCCATATGATGACAAACGATATCGAATTCGAGGGAGACATTACCGTGGGGCATTGGCGGATATTTGTAATATATTATATATTTTATATTATGTTTTTTTAAATTCTTTATATATATTATTATTTTAATTTACATTTTATGTATGTTTTTTTTACATTTATATTATATGTTACTATTATATATGTATTAATATTATTATAATTTACATCTCATATATGTATAAAAAAATATATACAAATCAAAAATTGTATTAAATGACATTGTTTTTTTTCTATATCCACGAATTGTGTGATCCATCGAATCCCAAACATTTGACGTACATCCTGTCTCCCTTCTTGCGTAGTACTTTCTCCACGTTCGGATGAGTAGCGCGATGCAACTCGTGCTCGTAGAACACTTCAGCGATAGTCATTGTCTCATTCACTCATTGTCAGTCAATCAATCGATAAATCAGTCCTTTTTAACAAAAAAATAGTTATAGAATTTCAGTCAGTCAGTCAGTTAGTCAGTCAGTCATGTAAAATCTGTGATCCTCACTAAGTTTGAAGATGCGGTATAAATATTCTGTTTATAGAAACTAATGTTTTGTGCTCTGTACAATTGCTCGTACTTTTTCAAAAGGATACTTTACCGAGCCTGTGCTCAATGCTTCACTAATCGTTCATCAGCAATTCGATAGCTGTATAATATCTGTTGAACGCTGTTCGCTAGATACTTAATAATGCCATGAAGAAGTGAGATATAAAATGTTGATAATGTAAGAATAGCATAAAATGATTATGTTTTTTGCTATGTCTTTCCACAATATATATATTGTGGTGTCATTTCTTACGTACATACATACATATGTACATACATACATACATACATACACATATATATATTAGGTGTACAACTTTGCTTCCGCCGTTTTTTTCCGAAATTCGAGGCTTTATTGTAAAAAACTGGTTATACATTTATGATTCAAAGTATTGTCCATCGTTGGCCACTATTTTCTCCCATCTTTCAGGTAGCGTATGAATCCCGCGTCGAAAAAACTGGTCATCTTTTGAGGCTATCCACGAATCGATCCAATTGTTTACTTCTTCATAAGACCGGAAGTGCTGGTCAGCCAGGCCGTGTACCATTGATCGAAACAAGTGACAGTCAGAGGGAGCAACGTCTGGAGAATACGACGGGTGGGGTAGGACTTCCCATTTCAATGTTTCCAAGTATGTCTTGACCACTTTCGCAACATGGGGTCGAGCATTGTCATGCTGCAAAATCACTTTATCTCTCATTGTATTGAGGCCATTTGTCTTTCAATGCTCGGCTCAAACGCATCAATTGCGTTCCATACCGATCGCCTGTGATTGTTTCAGTCGGTTTTAACAATTCATAATACACTACGCCGAGCTAGTCCCACCAAATACAGAGCATGACCTTGGAACCGTGAATATTCGGTTTGGCCGTCGACGTGGAAGCATGGTCGGGAACTCCCCATGATTTTCTGCGCTTGGGATTATCGTAATGAACCCATTTTTCGTCCCCAGTCACAATGCGATGCAGAAATCCCTTCCGTCTTTGCCTTTCAAGCAGCTGTTCACAAGCAAACAAACGCCGTTCAACATCTCTCGGCTTCAATTCGTACGGCACCCAATTTCCTTGCTTCTGAATCATTCCCATGGTTTTGAGGCGTTTTGAAATGGCTTGTTGAGTCACTCCCAATGATTGTGCCAATTCTTCTTGATTTTGACGAGTCTTGCTCAAATAATGCCTCCAATTCTGCATCTTCGAAAACCTTCTCTCTTCCACCGCTATGCCGGTCTTCGACGTCAAAATCACTGTTCTTGAAGCGTTGAAACCACTCACGACACGTTCTTTCACTAATAGTGGCCTCACCATAAGTATTTGAGAGCATTCGATGAGCCTCAGCCGCAGATTTCTTCATATTGAAGCAAAAAATTAAAACCTCTCGCAAATGACGAAAATTTGGCTCGTAAACTGACATTTTCAATCCAGAATAACTTTATGATGCAGACACAAATCGACTAATGTTTCTATGGGGTTATGTTGACAGATGCCCAAGTTTATTGTATGACGTCTATGATTTATTTATTTCGACCACCACTTACCATTAAAGCCATCTATAGGAAAACGGCGGAAGCAAAGTTGTACACCTAATACATGTTGAGATATTGAGCAATGTTATCGCCGTCGCAGTCGTGTATGTATTATCGTATCATTTCCGTCACACTGAAGTGACGCGTATCGCACATTGTAGCCTATGCTAAACGCCTATGCTGTTGATACGTGTACGATAATGTGTCTTCCTTGTCGGATTCCATCTTCCGTAAGACGCATTCCAGATCGGCGTAGACAACGAATATTCGTTCCCGATTGTTATAGTTGCCAAATTCGAGCCATCTGTCGTCCTTACTCGGCAGTCGAATG
>NW_012130172.1:30853-62682 GCF_000143395.1 Atta cephalotes | reverse complement strand
TATATATATATATATATATATATGTATATGTATATGTATATATTTTGCGTATGAGAATACGCATTAAATAACGCATAAGTAAAAGGAATCACATAAGAAGCTGCAATGAGAGAAACATCGTAAGCATAACATGCACATGAGTCTCAACGGCATAACGTATCGAGAGAAAGAAGTATATGATAAGTATATGAGATAGAGCGTACGGTTGTGGCGGCGGCAGCGCTGCTCAATATCTTAATATGTAATATTTCTATAATCGGATGCTTTATGTACAACAAAGGCAACTTTCTATGAACTTATGTCGATTCTTCTCTTGACGGCTCTTTTGCTTTATTTTGTTTTATCATCGATTGCCATTGACTGCTATTGATAAATCCACGGACAGTCTCGCTACAGTGAAGAATGCTTTTCAGCGACAATTTTTATCGAGTTGCGTCGCTCGAAGCACTGTATTTGATGTGAGTGACAACAATCTATAAAAAGTATTCTGCTAATAGTGACGGAATATTTTTGTATGTTGAGTGAGTTATGTGTTACATGATTGTATTTAGAATGAAGAATTCCGATGAGCCTCCAACAAAACGGCTAAAGATTAAGGAAGAAGAGCAAGAGGATGCTAAGAAGTCAGCATCGAAGAGGATGCCCTCTTCGTCGAAAAGAACGGTGATGAGGGTGTTCTCTTCGATGAAAAAGAGGAGAAGAAGAAAGAGAAAGAGGAGGAGGAGGAGGAGAAGGCGATAATGAGGGAGAGATATACATTAACGACTTCCCCTTCAATTTTCACAATATAAGCGCCGAGAAGTGCATCGAGTACATGATGGATCTCCTCCATTTTCAAAGCAAAAAATAGTTGTTCCACGTCTTCGAAAAGAAGATGGAGGAGTAAAAGGAGATAGAGGAAAAGGAGGTAAGTAAAAATATCGTCACATTTTGGGGTGGATGTGGGCGATGGCCTGCAATGCATTTTGAGATGAACGCGATGTCCGCGGCGGCGGCAAGTTCCTCTCGCGATCGCGATGCCAGCACCGCCTGGTGGCAGCCCAGGTGGCTGTATCCATGGATTCGAATTCTCATTGCTTTATTACTATCAATATATTCGCGAATTTACTTAAACATTCAACGGCAGATCCAGACATTTATCAAGAGGGAGCTACTGAAGGATTAATATTTTTGGGTAGATTTTTGGTTTGCCGAATTTTTGAACATTATGCTCCAATTGTAAGTAAAATGAGCGAGTAACAAAGAAAAAGAGAGAATTTAATTATTTTACATCATTCTCGTATCTTTTCGTCCTTATTATTTTACTTATTATTACTTATTATTTTTGCACGCTGCAAGCGAAATTTTTTTAAGGTTAAATACAGAAAGATAAATTATTTGAATTATCATTAGCATTATATTAAAAAAGTACTATGTATTGGGAGTACAAATAAGTTTCCGCCGTTTTTAATAAAAAATTAAGCATTTATTGTGAAAGAACGGTACATAATGTTTTATTCATAGTAATGGCCATCGCTAGTCACTACTTTTTCCCATCTTTCTGATAGTATGTGGATATCGCGTCGGAAGAACGCTTCATCTTTTGAGATACAATTTTTGATATTTTCATATGATGTGAAGTGCTGCTCAGACAGGCCATGCGTCGAAATAAGTGGTAGTCAGAAGGAGCAATGTCTGGAGAATACGGTGGGTGGGGTAGAACTTCCTATTTGAGTGTTTCTAAGTAGGTTTTGATTGGCGCCGCAACATGTGGTCGAGCATTATCATGCAGGAGAATAATTTTGTCATGCCTGGAAGAATAGTGGGCGCGTTTTTCTTTGAAAGGCGTTTTTCTTTTCTTGCTCGGCTCAATCTCATAAATTGTGTTCGGAGAGAGCTCCAGTAAAGATCTCATTCGATTTGAGCAACTCATAATACACGACACCAAATACGCAACATAAATTTTTTTCCATGAATATTAGGCTTGGCTGTCAATGTTGAATGGCCAGGTGGTCCCCATGATTTCCTCTTCTTTGGGTTATCGTAGTGGATCCATTTTTCATCTCCAGTGATTATACGATGCAAAAAACCCTTTCGTTTATGCCTGGCAAGCAGCATTTCATATGTGAAAAATCGGCGTTCAACGTTTGTCGGCTTCAGTTCATATGGTACCCAATTCCTTTGCTTTTCCCAATGATTTCAAATGATATGAAATTATTTGTTGAGTCACTCCTAATGTAAGTGCAAGTTCTTTTTGCGTTTGGCACGAATCTTCATCCAATAATGCTTCCAATTCCGCGTCTTCGTACACTTTCGGCCTTCCGCTACGTTCTTTATCTTCGACGTCAAATTCATCGTTCTTAAACTTTTGAAACCACTCACGACAATTTCTCTCACTTAAGGCAGCATCACCATATGCTTCTACAAGCAATCTATGAGCTTCAACTGCAGATTTCTCCAAATTAAAGAAGTAAATCAAAAGTTCCCGCAAATGACGCTTATTCGGCTCAAAATTCGACATTTTCGTACAAAAAAATATATATGATGTTGATACAAAATCGCTAATATTTCAAGGTTATGGTGTTGCCGGATGTCCAATCTTACGATGTGTCGTTTTACATCAAATTTTAACTATAGTTTATTAGTGGCGCCGTCTTTTGCAAACGGCGGAAACTTATTTGTATTCCCAATAAATACATAATATAATTCATAGAACATTTTATTTAAAATTATATCAGCAAAAAAACAATATGCATAACATTTTACAGTAAAACATTCAATTTACACTTTCTATTTCTGATAAACCTATTTAACATTATTTTTTTAATATATTTGTAGGGTCAAAATCACGAACCGTTAATGAATAAGGTCTCAATATAACATAAAGTTTTATTCCAATGTATACGTTACAAAGGATGACTCGCGTGTCTACGCAGTTCGCGATACAAGATGACTTTACAAAGGATTAATCATTCATTCTCAATCTAACGCGCGCTCAGATTCAATTCTCCTAATAATGGTGTATATATATATTATATATATATATATATACAGAAATGTGATTTACATTATTTCTTGAATTTCTTTCATTTATAACTTTTTAACGAGTAACATGCGACGGTTAAAACTTCTTCAAAGTCTCAGGGTCATGACCTTGACAACATATGTCAAGGTGGGGGGGGAGGTCCTCTATAATTTATATATTTACTTTAAAAAATATTTTTGAAATATCAAAATTATGATTAAGCATTTTCGAAATATTAAAAATTTTGTAACATTTTATTACAAAACGTTTTTAAAAAAAGAGATTCCAAGGGAGAGGGGGGCACATGGCCCCTCCCATGGATCCGCTAGATGGATAGTGTATGCATTTGATTTATTTTCGAATTAATCTTTTAATTCCTTACTAATTAATCCCTACCAATCAATTTAACGACTGAAAACTTTTTCCTTCTTTTTTAAATTGTCAACACTTTTACTTGCGTACAACTTAAATAGAACAAGTCAAAATAACGTCAAAATAACATTAAAATAAATAAAAAAATAATTAAAAAATGACTTTTAATGATCATTTTAGAGTCATTTTGACATCTGAGTCCAGCGTAACGGACATCATTTTGATATCATACCCAATAAATACGCATGTTAGACATTCCGAAAGACGGTTTAAAAGAGACGTCTGTAAAACTTTTTTTGAAAAGACTTTAAGCTGATTGACTTTCAATCAAGTTTTAAAGACAAGCTTTTTAAAAGTATCTTTCAGACGACTTAAAAGAGATATTTGTAAGACTTTTTCAAAGAAGTTTTTAGGACGACTTTTAGTCAAATTTTAAAGACAACTTTTTTTATGTAACAGATGTCGTTCAAACATCCATTTAAATCATCTTTCCGATCATCGTTTTAAGACATAGATATAGTTTTGAGAACAAAAGATAAGATATTTTTATAAAATAATTCGTAAAGTTGAACTGGCGATATGACGCATTTATAATATATCGCATATATGTAAAATACATGCTTTCAGTATTATTGGTGTTATGCTTTAATTGTTTATTGGGTTCTTTCGATCACTTTCTGCTTCCGGCAATTCCAGCAGAACGCCGAACCGTTTAAATCGTATATGTACATTACGACATCTTATAAATGTTGAGTGAACAATGTTTTGGTATACATTGTCAGCACTGAAAATCTATAATTTACGTACATATTATAGATTTTCAGTGCTGTCAGTATATATCAAAACTCGGCCAATATAATCTATAAAAATCATTATATCTAAAAGTAGTCTGAAAGACAGCCATCAAAATGTCCAAAACATGTCTTACATGACGTCTAACAAACATGGAATAAAGCTATTAAAAGACAGACATAAGACGCCTTAAAGACGTCTTTTAAGGTTTGTTCGCATCGCATGCTCCAACATGCTGCAATGTGCTCCTATCATAGCTCCTATTTACTCTAATGCACTCACTAGAGTAAAAACTATGGCAAGAGCATGTTGGAGCATATTGGAGCATATTGGAGCGTGCGACGCGAACAAATCTTTAGTAAAAAATATCGGATGTCCGAGGGAATTTTAAGTCTAAAGGCATTCTTTCTCTGTAGTATTGAAAGTCTATAATTCACGTATATATATTTCAATGCTACATTTCAATATATTTCTAAACATTGCCAATAATTACCAGATCTACATTATAAGATGAAGCATGCAGGAGGGGCAAAATATAAAAAAAATTGTATTTAAATACAAAATACAAAATACAAAAATATATTTAAATACATATTTTAATACATGTATTTCAAATACTACTCATTCATCCTGGAAGTGTGCTTATTTAATGAAACAAAGACAAGAGAGATTTTGTTTATATATACCCAGATAGCAAAATGTTTGTAGTCTTCTAGCAGACTGTCAGCAGGTTCGAGCAGAAAATGACGGCAATCTGCTATCAATTGCGTCCATTAGGCTTGTGTTCTGTTAACATCACCTGTCATAATATAAAGACAAATTGTTGGCAGAAATTGAGCAGATCCTGCCAACATTATCTTACACTTGCAGATTCCGTTACGTTTTTTTCTAGCAGTCTGTCAACAGTATTCTTGTACATCTAATTCTGTAACAATTTTGTTATTTTGTTGGCATAGTGTGTAGCAGACATTTAAAAAATCTGTTTTCTACAAATTTGGCTATCTGGGTAATCCAATCCAATCTCCATTCATCCGTTTCGTCTCATTAAATTAAACATGTGTCAAATTTGGATAAAAAATAAAAAAATTTGGATAAAAAAATAAAAAAATTATAACAAAACATATTATCAATTTATATTATGTATTGTAATAAAAATATAAGAAGGCATAGGATAGATAGTCCAACAGTGAATTAGTAGTACAGTATGAACTATTGCGATATTTTGTAAATGCGATGTTACCAGATTGTGTTGTTATCATGCAGCGACTTGTATTAGGTGTAGTAAAAAGAAATCCATTATTTTTGCATGAAATTGAAAAATGGAAAAATAATGGATTTCTTTTTACACCTAATATTTAATCTCTCCTCAGCTCCCTAATCGACTGGCAGATCGCGCTAAGGAATGGCCATGTAATATCACATTTTAAGAATTTTGGATTACAAAATAAGTTTTTTTCGTAACTTTTTCGTATTTTATGTTCTTATTGATATATCTATCATTTTTTTCATTGTGCATTAGTTTTGTGTGCACATTTGGCTTTATTATTCTGTAAGCAACTTTTTTCTGATGCACTATTTTTCCACATTATTTTGGAGATTATCATGAAAAAGGTTAAATGGTCTGCAATGAATCATTTTGATATAGTAAACAATGAATCAGTTCATTGTAGATAACCTTTTTTACGATAACTGTCAAAATAATAATTCATTGTGATAATTATTTAGAATGCGGTCCCTCCCCTCCTAAAATAATATATTTATTTATCACGTTTTCACTCAAAACGAAAAAATCTAGTAAAATACCGTGGCGGTATTTCGTGAATCCTTATCATCTTATAATTATCTATTTTCTAAATAAACATTTTAAAATATAAAACTAAAATAATCCCAATAATTCGCAATATAAAACATGTAATTTATTATTAAAATTGGTTCATTGTGCACACATCCCTTGTATACAATGAATCACTTACCGTTTTTTAAAATAATCGAAATTGTGACTAAACTTAAAAAATAACTTAAGAGTTATTGTTTACAGTATGTAGCTAACTAAATTCATAAACTGTATGCCAAAACTCAGATCTTCAACTCAATTGAGAGAGATATAAGTCTTTGAAATTTACATGGTTTATGATTAGACCACTTACTCTACATAAAAAGGCTTATTATATTATATATATTATACTAACTTGTATTAAAGGATCCAATACATGAAATAAACTTTTGATACAGACCTAATAATAAACCAAAGTTGCATGTAATGTAATTATTAATTTCATATTACAATTAACAATATAATTGTAATATGATACACGTGTTATATTAAAATCATATTGATCTATATACTAGATACTAGAGAATAAATCGAAATCGATTGGAAATAGATTGTAGATGCAATGAGCACGTCATACAATGTCATCAAAATAATATTATGCGCAGACATCGGCAGCATCCCAAGAAACAATTGGAATGTTCGATTACGCGGCTAAGATAGTGAAGAATAGCTGCTCTTATACTACTTATTTAGCTACTCGTGTTAACTATGTTTTTAATTTTAATTAATAAAGTTGGATGTCGGCAGCAAATTTTTATTTTTCAATAGCTAACTTTTAACAATAATAGTTTTAATCAAAGTTTAAGTAACTCAGAAACTGAT
This sequence comes from Atta cephalotes, assembly GCF_000143395.1. Classification (NCBI taxonomy): domain Eukaryota; kingdom Metazoa; phylum Arthropoda; class Insecta; order Hymenoptera; family Formicidae; genus Atta; species Atta cephalotes. The sequence goes on along the minus strand of NW_012130172.1, from coordinate 55,858 downwards.
ATTACTAAGTCTTTTTTTTGTGTATAGTTGATACGTATTAATACATTTTATGAAAGAAAAAATTTTAATTTATTACTTCATGTGATTTGTCATGTGGATACATGTAATCTTGTTATCGGTCATAAAGAAATTATTCATCCACTTTTTTCAAACTGCAGCAGTGCGAAGACATCGAATTAAGGTAATGAGTAAATGAGTGAATGAAAAAATGTATGTGTGAATATCTCTCTTTTTTTCTCTCGTGTATGTACATATGCATCATAGCACATATTAAGTAATTGATCGCGTATGGTAAGCATATAGTAAGCATATAGTAAGCATATAGTAAGTATAATAAGCGTATAGTGTAATTCTGTGTAATCGCTTACAGCAGATGATGATTTACGCCGTTCTTATTTCTGAACGCATCCCATAATTCGCAAAATATTTCTTTCCTTATAATTTAAAAACTAAGTTTCAGATAAAAGGAAGCTGGGTAAAATTATCGAATTTTGATTTAAACAATGGAATTTTTCTTGCGCATGTTTCCTTGTATTTTTTGATGTATGAATCATTTGCAAAAATTTATTTCAAACTGATCTGATGGGAGCATGTTGAAAATCACATTAAAAGTAGCACAATTTTGTCGAAATCTTTTTAAGTCCAACTTTTAATACTTTCCCATCAGTTTAGCTTGAAATTAACATTTATAAATAATTCAGCACATCAAAAAATACAAGAAAACATGAATAAGGAAAGTTCCATCATTTAGCCAAAGTTCGGTAATTTTACCCATCCTCTTTGATAAAGGAAAAATCGTTTTAAAATGAAGTCAGGAATACGGTCAAGAAGAGATATAATCCATGTTTACACGGCATTTAATCGGATACAGTCTATTCATATATGCACAATCAATATCTTCGCTCTTTTTCTTTTCAACGTTCAAATATATATCTATTTCATTTTAAGTTTAAAAATTTTTGGGGGTTTCAAATAACGCAAACAGATCTTATATTTTAAGGACAAATGATTGTTTTAAATCACCTAGTATGTCTTACATAAAAACTAAGAAATATAATAAGTCTTACGTAAGAAATAAATTCATATTTTTTATTTTTATAATTAATTTTTATAATTAAAGTAAATAGGCTCGTATGATTGTAACGCAGCTTAACAGTTGTGGCTTATTTTGAGCTTTTTAAACAGGTGACTTAGAAATAATATATTTTTAACTTAAAATATTTTTAATTTTTATGACGTTAATAGCTATAACTTTTATGACTTTTAATAGAAACAACTCGCGTAAATGCTAATGAAATAATTAAAACTAAATTTGAATTTCTAAGTTTATTTCAGTGCGCACATACACTTTTATGCATAAAAAATTTCATTAAATCAAATTTTATTTTGGATTTAATGAAAACAATAGAAGGAAAAAAATCAAAATTATCTTTTTACTTTTTTCTTAAATGAAATGATGATTATGATATATATCAAATTATTATAACTGTTCTGAATTAAAAAACTTCGGTAATTATTTGGATTAACGAATAACCATGCTAATGATCTTGATCTTGATATACATATATTGTCAAGATTATGACCTTAAGTGATCTTCGAAAGGTTTTAGTGGCGATCATTGTTCGTTTAAAAATTATTAACAAATAAATTAAAAAAAAATAATGTCTTATTTCTACCATATATTATACAGTATTAAAATCTATCTTATACTTAACTTCCTACATACAGTCGATCGACTTTCCTCGAAGTAAAACTCATCGTATCTTTCTCTCAACCAAGAACTGTCTAATTTTCATCTAGACAGAGAGAAGAGGTGGAGAGAACTTCATTTTATGTTGAAAATATGTCCCAAAAGGGAGAGATAGAATAAACTTTCTTTCGCGTGGAAAATCGTATGCCCCATAGTATGTAATAATCTTAATTTGTAGCTCGCCAGAAACTTCGGTATCGATATACAAAATAGGTTCGCTTGGGAGGTGAGATGTAATTTCGTTTATTTTTCCCATACAGCACAGAAATATTGCAGCAACATTGCAAAAATATTGCGAAATATTGCTGCAATATTTCAGCAACATTGCAGCAACTTAAAAATGTTTTAAAAATATTGATATGTAATGTTGCAGCAATATTACAATATAATATATATGCAATATTAGGTTTTGCGCACAATGGAGGAATACTTGGTTTTATTGCAGAAGCATTGTAATAATGCAGCAACATTGCTGTAATACAACGTTACTGTAATATTTATTATAAGATTTTATATTATATAAATTTAAATATTAGGTGTACACCGTTTTCCTATAGATAGCTTTAGCGGTAAGTCGTGGTCGAAATAAATAGATCATAGACGTCATACAATAAACTTGGGCATCTGTCAACATAACCCCATAGAAACATTAGTCGATTTGTGTCTGCATCATAAAGTTATTCTCGATTGCAAATGTCAGTTTACGAGCTAAATTATCATCATTTGCGGGAGGTTTTAATTTTTTGCTTCAATATGAAGAAATCTGCGGCTGAGGCTCATCGAATACTCTCAAATACTTATGATGAGGTCGCTATTAGTGAAAGAACGTGTCGTGAATGGTTTCAACGCTTCAAGAACGGTGATTTTGACGTCGAAGACCGGCATAGCGGTGGAAGAGAGAAGGTTTTCGAAGATGCAGAATTGGAGGCATTACTTGAGCAAAACTCGTGTCAAAATCAAGAAGAATTGGCACGATCATTGGGAGTGACTCAACAAGCCATTTCAAAACGTCTCAAAGCCATGGGAATGATTCAGAAGCAAGGAAATTGGGTGCCGTACGAATTGAAGCCGAGAGATGTTGAACGGCGTTTGTTTACTTGTGAACAGCTGCTTGAAAGGCAAAGACGGAAGGGATTTCTGCATCTCATTATGACTGGGAACGAAAAATGGGTTCATTACGATAAGCGCAGAAAATCATGGGGAGTTCCCGGTCATGCTTCCACGTCGACGGCCAAACCGAATATTCACGGTTCCAAGGTCATGCTGTGTATTTGGTGGGACCAGCTCGGCATAGTGTATTATGAACTATTAAAACCGACTGAAACAATCACAGGCGATCGGTATCGAATGCAATTGCGTTTGAGCCGAGCATTGAAAGACAAACGGCCGCAATACAACGAGAGACACAATAAAGTGATTTTGCAGCATGACAATGCTCGACCCCATGTTGCGAAAGTGGTCAAGACATACTTGAAAACGTTGAAATGGGAAGTCCTACCCCACCCGCCGTATTCTCCAGACGTTGCTCCCTCTGACTATCACTTGTTTCGATCAATGGCACACGGCCTGGCTGACCAGCACTTCCGGTCTTATGAAGAAGTAAAAAATTGGATTGATTCGTGGATAGCCTCAAAAGATGACTAGTTTTTTCGACGCGGGATTCGTACGCTACTCGAAAGATGGGAGAAAGTAGTGACCAGCGATGGACAATACTTTAAACCATAAATGTATAACCAGTTTTTTACAATAAAGCTTCGAATTTCGGAAAAAAACGGCGGAAGCAAAGTTGTAGGAGTTAAATGTAACATACAATGAATATAAATAAAATATGACTTCTAATTAATTATGTCTTTATATTTTATAGCCGTGTTCCGATATATACTGCCAATACTGAAAATGTATAGCATATATAACGTGAATTATAAATTTTTAGTACTGGCTGTGCATATTGGAACATATACGACCTGTACATCTTATTGAGTTCATTGTGTATTGTATTTAATTCTTACTTCTAATTGTTTTATGTCTATAAATTATAGGTATAATTTCTATAAATTATAGACATTGACTACGTTTACATCTTATGTCCATTTCCATTAATGTAGATTAATTTTAATCTCGGTTCAACTTACTCTTCTTTTTCTAATTTTTAGAACTACAAAATGACAAAGTTGAACTAAGATTAAAATTAATCTATATTGATAGAAATGGACATTAATCAGGTTTAATAATATTATATAATATAGTTTGAAACTAACCAGTTATTCCACTTTTCAGAAGAATATAATTATGAGATTGGTCAATTTCATAACTACAGATGTTATGAAACTTGATTAAGTGTGCCGTGTAAACGTGATCATTAATTCTTATTCTTCCATTATGTCCAGATCCTTTCTTTATTTATATTATTATACAAATCAATATACAAGTCTTAACACTCAAAGTGAGCTTTCTAGCAGAGGCACAAATCGATGCAGTGACAAGAGTCATTCTTTGTCTTTGTTTCTTACTGATTTTTGAACAAGGACAGGATAACTCTTGTGTCAATTTGTGTCTCTTGCTGGAAATATTTTAAAAATACTGTTACAATATTGTTAGAGTAATATTAAGTAGTTAGAGTAATATTAAGAGTAATATTAAAAAGAAATCTTCGCAATGTTTCTGCAACATTGCATGCAATATTGCATACAATATGCAACATGTTGCAGCAATGTTGCTACAAATTTCTGTGCTGTACGGATAATGTTGACGTAAAATAATAGTGTATTTAAATGTAATAGATGTGGTACATTTTGATATGCGTGCGGGCGTGAGTGCGTGTGTGCACGCGGATTGTTTATATACGCGCAATGCGATATAGCTTGATATCGTTGGCGGCTTCTTGGTCTCGCTACAGACGCGGATCGCGGGGCGCGGATATGCGCCAGCAAACGTTCACGATATCCGTTGCGGTAAACGCGCGAGTTTTTCCCCAATGCAACGAGGAAAAAATGAAGAATGCACTCGACGGAGGCAGAGAAAACTCTATCTCTTTTTTATTGTCGAGGACAGGTGGTTTGAGGAAATTCGACAAAGACAGAATGCTTTCTGGAATTATGTCGGTACGCGGAAAATGGCGGCAAGCTGGTTACCAAGAACACTTGGTGTGACGGAATACACTTCGTCACGGAAATTTCTGTCGGTATAGTTGTACTGATGCTCGCTGATTGGCGGCTGAGAACATTTCGGCGAGACAGAAATACTCCGCTTCAGAGATTTCGTCGATTTCAGCGGTTTCTAGGATATGCCGGTCGGTTGCGATTGAGAATGCTTGACAGTAGCAGAGTTTCTATCACCTTTTTGTGTTCGCGATCGAAGAATCTGGAAGATAACGGAGTAGAAGCGATATGGAAAAGAGAGCACGCACGGTAAAAATCGCGGCTTTTGGGAATACAAATAAGTTTCCGCCGTTTGCAAAAGATGGCGCCACTAATAAACTATAGTTAAAATTGTTTGATGTAAAACGATATATCGTAAAATTGGACATCCGGCAACACCATAACCTTGAAATATTATGATTTTGTATCAGCATCATATATTTTTTTTTGTACGAAAATTCGAGTTTTGAGCCGAATAAGCATTATTTGCAGGAACTTTTGATTTACTTCTTTAATTTGAAGAAATCTGCAGCTGAGGTTCATAGATTGCTTGTAGAAGCATATGGTGATGCTGCCTTAAGTGAGAGAAATTGTCGTGAGTGGTTTCAAAAGTTTAAGAACGATGAATTTGACGTCGAAGATAAAGAACGTAGCGGAAGGCCGAAAGTGTACGAAGACGCGGAATTGGAAGCATTATTGGATGAAGATTCGTGCCAAACGCAAAAAGAACTTGCATTTACATTAGGAGTGACTCAACAAACAATTTCATATCGTTTGAAATCATTGGGAATGATTCAAAAGCAAGGGAATTGGGTTCCAGTATGAACTGAAGCCGAGTTGAACGCCGATTTTTCACATTCACCGATTTTATGAAATGCTGCTTGCCAGGCATAAACGAAAGGGTTTTTTGCATCGTATAGTCACTGGTAATGAAAAATGGATCCACTACGATAACCCAAAGAAGAGGAAATCATGGGAACTACCTAGCCATGCTTCAACAGCCAAGCTGAATATATGAAAAAACTCATGTGTATTTGGTGGGATCAGCTTGGTGTCGTGTATTATGAGTTGCTCAAACCGAATAAGACCATTACTGAGGCTCTCTACCGAACACAATTGATGAGATTGAGCCGAGCACTCAAGGAAAAACGCCCATTACTACTCCAGGCATGACAAAATTATTCTCCTGCATGATAATGCTCGACCACATATTGCGGCGCCGGTTAAAATCTATTTAGAAACACTCAAATGGGAAGTTTTACCCACCCGCTGTATTCTCCAGACATTATTCCTTCAGACTACCACTTGTTCCGATCGATGACGCATGGCCTGTCTGAGTAGCACTTCACATTATATGAAGATACCAAAAATCGAATTGTATCGATGATTGGATAGCCTCAAAAGATGAAGCGTTCTTCCGACTCAGTATGCTACCACATGCTACCAGAAAGATGAGAAAAAGTAGTGGCTAGCGATGGCCATTACTATGAATAAAACATTATGTACCGTTCTTTCACAATAAATGCTTAATTTTTGATAAAAAACGGCGGAAACTTATTTGTACTCCTAATACTAATTGTTATTCTCATATTGTCCCGGAATCATTCTCGCCGATTAACAATACGAGTAGAAGAAAACGGCATTTGGTGGAATTTGAACGGATATCTGCGGCGGAGCGGCTATCGTCTGTGAATTAATTTTTAGATTTGTTTAAAAATATGCGAGCGCATCGCGCCCTCATCGCCTATTAATGTTGAGTGCAATGACTAGAGGTTTTGCCGGGGGCGATGCAGTTTTTAGGGATGCATCGTTACAAATATATAGCAGAAATAAGACATTAGTTTGTAACTTTTACTTATTAATAACTTTTGATCATCACGTAAAGTCTTTTGAAAGTCATGATCTTGACAACATATGTCAAAGTCAAGATTATCTGTTGTATAAATAGAATGTTTACTGTGCGGCGGAAGTTGTCGCACTAGTTAATCATTCAATATTCTTAAGTTTGTCTCATTTTGCAAAATTTCTGACATGATGTGATACTACTTCTGCCGCGTGGCAAAAGTTGGATTGAGTTCAACTTTTATCGCGCGGTAGAAATTATATATTTATTAGATCCGAGCAACCGAGATACTATTAAAGACCGTCAACTGGACAAATTTTAGTCCATATAAAGAATGTCCCGAGGACCTGGAAGTAATTGAAGAATGACATTATGGACAATTAATATAAATTTGTTAACATAAATACTTGAATAATATATCATTAAATTGATGATTTTTTTATTATATATAATAAAAAAATTCTATAAATAAGCATATGCATATTAATGCATACTCTTATTGCTATAATATCTTATTGCTATAAAATTACAATATTTTTTTTCTCTACATTTATCATCTCTATTGATAATCGGACGATAAAAATAATTTTAAATAAAAATCGAATATTATTAATTTCGAATATATGTATATGTCTATGAAATTAATAAATCATAAAATTAGTATTACATTATCAGTTTAATTTTTAATCACTTAAATTTCAACGGGGACGAGAACTCCCGACAGTCTTTAATAGTATCTTGTTATTGATATGTCAAAAGAAATATTTTTATTTTTAGGATAGGAGCAATATTAGATGATCATATTGTAACAGAAAATATTCCTGGTAGAATCAATACAGATAAATACAGTATCGAATTTGTGCGAAATCAGTCTTCTCCTCGTTTCGTTAAAAGTCACATGTCTTTCGAATTGTTACCGACAGTCGTAAATAGTACTTGCAAGGTATATTAACATATATGTTAAATATATGTTAAATTTCTCAAATTTAATCTTAAAAAACTATAATAAACTTATTGCGAAAAATATTGGTCTCGGCCGGGAGTCGAACCTGGATCTTATGCATTCCGTGCGAGTGTCCTAAGTCTTTAGATTACCGAGATTTTAGCAATATTCTTCGCAATAACCGTTATGTGTAAAGAGTTACGCATAAGTGAGCGTGGTTTTTTGGGGGGGAGGCGGGGAATTTTGGAGGGATTATTAATATTTCAAATTGATTACGTTGAAAGTCCGACAACCATATCAGCACGTAATTATATTTTCTGAAATTAATTCATTTAATGAATATATTGTATAGTTCAACATCTTAACATTCATACCGTAATGATGCGTATTTAAAATAATGTATCTAACATAAATGATCTTATTTCCAATCTTATTATTATTTTTTATTTATTATCAAAATCACTTTTTATATTTTGATATTTCGATTCTATACATTCTGGCATTTCATTAGAAAAAAAAATTTTCTAATGAGATTTGTGATAATTACAGAGCCAGTAAAAAACGCGTGGATGATTTAGACTTAGACATGTAAATTAAGATTCCAAAACAAGATATATAGTTGAAGTTAAATATATGCTTAATTTATATTTAAACAATATTTAAATTTATTATGTCGACATAATAAAATATTATTTAAGTATATATTTAAATATCATTTCTATAGTACTATTAGGAATAGTTGAAACCTTTTTGGTAATATTTCAAAAAGATTGCAGATTCTTTCTGTAACATTTTATCAAGATTTCATGTGTTGTCTCAGAAATGTTGCAGACATATCACGATTGTTATAAAATGTTTCACTTTTCAGTTGAAATATTTCTCAGATATTTTTTAAAACTTTCGGTGCTGTATGGGAAGGATATATTAAAAAATAAAAACTACAGATAACACTTTTCAAAGATTTTTCTTCTAGATTATTTACGTCGCAAGAAATCCAAGAGACGTAGTAGTCTCGTGGTATAATTTCATGAAAATGATAACACATTTCCAGTATCAGGATACTTTCGAACAGTTCTGCAATAATTTTATGAATGATCATAGTAAGTTTTGAAAAATATTATTGATTGTTACAATTTAATTTAATTTTTCTCAATTTTTCAAGAAGCTAAATTTCCATAATTTCAGCAATATGGAGTCCATATTGGGAACATGTGAAACAAGCTTGGGCGATGAGACATAGAGCAAATATGATGTTCCTTTTTTACGAAAATCTAATAAAGGTGAGATAGAAATAAATTCTACTTTACACTTTCGTATAAAAGGAAAAATTATTATTTTTTTCAAGAAAACATTTTTTGACAAAAGTAACAGTATACAAAGACATTACTTTATAATATTGTCATATTTCTACAAAATTTTATTAACACAAACACATACGCACAATCGTAAATTAAAAAAATATGATTTGTAAATATATAAACTAATAATTAAAATTAGTTATTTTGATAAAGCAATTTAAAAAAATTTAGTTTTGTCATATCAAAATTTTTCATTTCCACTTAATTACTGGGAGGTTATTAAAAAAAGATTTTTAGTCAAGAAAGTGTAAGTAAAAAAATAGATTTTGACTTCCTGGATACGATAAAATTATTAAAATATGTATAGTGTTTAGAGAATACTTCGAAAATAAAATATGAACAAAATGTATTTATCAAAATTTCAATGTTTTTGTTCAATTTTTGAGATGTTTTTTAAACGCCACGTTCACTTTTTAATAATGTTATATTCAAAAAGTCAAAATAATTTACAAAAACTATTATTTCTTTTATTTACATCTTTTTTTTGCAAAAATCAGCCATTTCTAACATCCTTCTTTAATGTGCATTTTATTCATTAATTTAAATAATAGTTGATTATAATTTATTATAATTAAATTTCTTAAAACAAAATATAATTATATTATTTAGATTAGGGATACGCAACATCCGAACAGCGCATTTGCACCTACCGGGGCTGTTGGGAAGCGTTTGGGAAGCGCGCTATCAGTATTACTCATCAACATATAGAGTGCATTTGTTTATGCAGTAGCGCATCAATTGCTTTCTCATCTAGCTAGCATCACATGACTTGAATTTGCTGAATTGACCTCTGAATATGAATAGTTGCTCGTATCGTATTGGATCGTATCTTGCAATAGAAAATCTGGAAAAGCTGAACTGATTGAAAATTAAGCTTTAGGGATCTTATTCTTGAACAAATACATATGGAAATAGCAATTCTGTGTAAATCGATCACTCACAATCGAGAAACTGTCATTTTCGTGCAAAATTATTCGTATGTGCTCAAAAATAGAGCGCCAATTTCACAACTCATGATTACTCTTAATTGAGATTCAACTTATTCCTCATCTCTTTCTAATTGTGAGTTATGAAATTAGGCTTAAATAAAGAATTCGGAAATATTAAATAAACCTTAAACTATTATACATTTTATTTATAAAAAATTCATAATTCTTATGTGTATTGATATTTTTAATCTAAAAAAATGTGATTTAAAAGTTCATTAAAAAAAGTGTGATTTTTAGGTTAATCTGATCGCAATACAAATTAGCAAACTTCACATCTTTTCTATTATATCTTACATTGCATTATTTTTACTTTAGTAGGATTGATTTCGACAAATTGTTCTTAATAACTTTTCATTTTTTAATATTTTAATAAAATTCATTTTTAGTAATACAGTCGGCTATTATAGTTGGTGGTATTATGAACAGTAAGATATCTAACTTGCAAAAGCGACTTTTGCAGCGTAATTTGTCGTTCGTTTACGCAATACTGCGAGCAGAGCATCTTGAGTAGGACCTCCGAGATAGCTGCGCAGATGGTGTACATTCCTGCGTAAACGACAAACTGCGCTGCAGTCGCCTTTGCAAATAGAATAAACGAATGATATTTGCGGCAGTACTGCATAAACGCACTCATAGAATGGACGTAACCATCAGAAGGTGGATAAAAAAACGAGTAGAGTAAGAAATGGATGAACGTTCTTTTTCTCTTTACTGGTTCTCTTTACTTACTAATGATTGGTTTGTCACGAGTGCTAATTACACAAGTGACAATTACGCCAGGAACATGCCAGGAAATATAAACAATCAAAAGTTAAACCGAGATATTGCCGAAATATATTTATTGGATATAATTAATATAAAAGAAGACCCTAAGTGAGAGTAAACTATAAACACGAACGCAAGATGTTGCAGAAGATGCTGGCATCGTCCGATAAGCGGAATGCTGACGGATTAATGCGGAAGAGCTAAGATTGTCTTGAAAATCAAAATATATACAGAAGATAACAAGATATATAAGCGCGGATGTGTTCATCAACCAGAAATTTGAAAGAAATACGTCGCATTACTTTGCCCATCTTACCGAATATCGTAATAATATTTACTGCGAATAGTGTTAAGTGGAATTGTAATCCAGTCAGAAATTCCTCGAAAATTCTTCGAAAAGATGTCGTTTCGATGATAGAAAAGTTGTCGATTCGAAACTTGCATCGAAATTTCAATATTTTCGAGTGACAAAAAATTATGTATGTAGAGAGTGCAATGAGAGTTTGATACATTTTTAACATTTTTGATATAAATTTGTGATATGTAATCTTATATTTTAAATATTTTCGTTCAAAGGTCGAATCGACATTTTTTACGATTTTATTTTGACAATTGCAATATCGCTCTAATCATAAAAGCTTTCTCAAAATTTTTCAGAATTTATAGATAATTTTATATTTTTTTAGAAAATTGTAGAATTTTTTTATACGAATCGGAACATTTTTTACAATTGTCGATAAAATCTACATCTTTTCTTCTAGTAATTCTTTCTGTATTTTATTTTATTGTTCTATTCGTGCTGAATAACATTACTTTTATTTGTACTTTGTGGTTCATTTAATATAATCTTATTACATCATTTTTGTATTGAGGAATTTCAGGGAATAATGTCTCTTATCATAAATGAGTATAAAATCAAGGAAAAATATCATCGATTTTATCAAAATCTAGCTAGACTAATTCTAGCTTGAATCGATATCGAAACGATCGATTTTTAAATTAATGAAATTTAAATGTTGATCTATCATACAAGTTTCCAATATCATTTGGAAGCATAAAAATACTACTAGTATCACTGCTATTGCAGTAGTATTACTACTGATACGCAATAGTGTTAATGCTGAGCCAGTAATGTTACTACTGTAGTAGTATATGACGACATATGACGTAACATAGAACTACTTCCAGTAATTGTAATATTTGATATAAAAAATTTATTAGAGTAAAAAATACACACATATATATATATATATATATATCATTAGAGCAATTAGTCTTATTTCAGTTAATAAAAATAATTTTTTACAGTATTATTAAAAAAACAGTATTATTAAAAACAAATTATTATCATAGATATATTATCATTTATACATTACTACTATATTTAACATTAATTATATATTTTTTAATTATATTTTTTATGTGTTCCGCCTCTTTCACAACATCTTTGAATAGATATGTTACAACTATACATCCATTATAAATGTTCATAGTTCTTCGAAGGAATAGTTCCCGATCACAGAAATGAAGTATGGTAAGTTCGGATTCGGATGGATGACCGTGCATGGGTGCATCATAAAATTCTCGAATTCATAAAATAAATTTTTTTTATTATAATTTTGTTCTATATCTTCTGAAATAAGATGGTAATCAATAATACTTATTTTCACAATAAAATTCAAATCAATAGAAATTTCGAAAACTTTCGAAACGACGTCTTTTCGAGAAATTATTTCTGACTGGGAAGTCGTGACGAGTAGAGTGAGAGGCAGATAAATGGATGAACATTCTTTCTCTGTTTAAGTCTGATTGGTTGGAGTAATTCTTCTTCTGGCTCAACAGCAATCTATTGTGTCGCTGATTCACAGTACGGTTCGAGGATCCACAGAGGATTTCGGGAGTCAATAAATTGCAGTCTTATAATTTTAAAGTAGAAATATATTCAGCAACTTTTACACATTACATAATGCTAATGTATAGTTGTAATATATCTGTTCAAAGTTGTTGTGAAAGAGGTGGAACACATAAAAAAAAATATAATTAATGTTAAAAATAATTAATGTTAAGTAACAAATGATGACATCTATATACACCTATATATTGATAATAACTTGTTTTTAATAATATTGTAAAATATTATTTTTATTAACTGAAATAATACTAATTGTTCTAATGATATATATTTCGTCATACACTATTGCAGTAGTAACACTATTGGCTCAGCATTGACACTATTGCGTATCAGTAGTAATATTACTGCAGTAGCAGTAATATTACTACACTATACAGTACTGACACTAGTAGTATTTTTATATTTCCAAGTGGATTAGAAACTTGTATGATAGACCAATATTTAAATTTTATTAATTTAAAAATCGAGATCATTTCGATATCGATTCGAGTTAGAATTAGTTTAGCTAGACTTTGATAAAGTCGATATTTTTCCTTGATTTCGTGCTCATTTATGGTAAGATACATTATTCCTTGAAATTTCTCAATACAAAAGTGACATAATAAAATGATATTAAATAAACTACAAAGATTATATTAAATAAAGTACAAATAAAAGTAATGTTATTCAGCAGAAATATAACAATAAAATAAAATACAAAAAATTACTAGAAGAAAAAATGTAGACTTTATCGACAGTTGTAAAAAATGTTCCGATTCGTATAAAAAAATTCCACAATTTTCTAAAAAATTATAAAATTATCTATAAATTCTGAAAAATTTTGAGAAGGCTTTTATGATTAGAGCGATATTGCAATTGTCCAAATGAAATCGAAAAATGTCGATTTTACCTTTGAACGAAAATATTTAAAATATAAGATTACATATCACAAATTTATATCAAAAATGTTAAAAATGTATCAAACTCTCATTGCACTTTCTACATAATTTTTTGTCACTCGAAAATGTTGAAATTTCGATGCAAATTTCGAAACAACAACTTTTTCATCGAAAAGATATCTTTTCGAGGAACTATTTCTGATTGGGTTTCTATCTTCACCACTGCTATCGGTGGTCCATTCTATACTGTGATATCCGAACTTTATTTTTGAAAAATTGCGGGAAAACTGTAAATCAAATCCGTTTGTTTTGCTAAATTGGTACATATGTCCTTCATATTTGATAAAAAAATCATGGCCTTCAAGCTGTTTGAGAATGACAGTTATTTATGTCAGTAAAGATTTTTGTGCGCGCATATTATTCATGGAAGTAAAAAGATGTGTTCATTGTTTTTCATCATGTTTTGTGCAGTGATTGAAATCCATCATGTTGTATTTACATAATAACGCAAATGTCAGTTTAAACAAACAAATTTCATTCAAATCTCGTTAGAAATTATTCAAGATGGCGAAGTTGAGTCACGCTCTTTAATCAGCAAAAAATATGTGCGCAGAAGCACACCTGTTTTTTTTCAATAACAAATATAGACAAAGACCAGTATTCATAGTTAGTTCTTATATTCAAAACTGTCTTAAGTTGTCTTGAGGTATAATCAGATGGCCGCATTAGCGTCTTAAGACATTATTTGAAATAAGAACTGAAATACCGGCCTAAGTGTGCCTTCCAATAAGCAACACAAATAACATGATGTGACACAATGGATCATTACATCTTTATTGTTTGCCAATGTTAAACAAAGATGACATGATCACTGTGTTGCTTGTTGAAAGGCATCCTAAGTTTCCATCGAAGATTAGAGTTGGATCGGAGTTTGTGAATTGACTAGTCACAGTCGAGAATTTCTCTCTTACAATCGAATGAGAAAGGAATACTTGATGGTTGGTCAGCTCTTGTACTCTGACCCTCGATAAAATGGAGATCACAGATGACACAGTGTAATACTGGGTGCTTTCCATTTAGTGATATAACTCGACACAAACATCATTCCATCTTTTTTTACATTTAAGTAAAGATAGTACCATAGTATAAGATATACAGGCTGTGTTCCAAAATTCACTGCCAATGCTGAAAATCTACAGTTTACGTTACATATACATTTTCAGTAATAAATTTTGGAACACAGTCGCAATATAAGGAACAAGCAGCGTCAGCATCTGTGATTTTTTTCAGACGAATTTTCAATCCGCTATGTCTTTGATGATTAAACCTAAATAACACAGCAGCGCTTGCAAAGTATTAAAAAAGCGATTATATGATTTTATGTTACCATAAAACAAAGTAAAACTTTTATAGGGAAATATATCGAGTTCTTTTTTGTGAAACTAAAAAGTTTATTAAAAATAATTAAGACATACTATTTACTCACGCGAAAGGCAATGTGGTTGTGGCTTTGAATAAGTTTGATTATAATAAAAAAATGGAAGAAATGCTTAATAATTGCAATACTTATATACAATCCGGTGAACAAGATAATCTGAGGAATTGAACACTCAGTTAAGCGTTGAGCATCAATGTTGAGTATTGGTGAATTTTAATTTGGTGAATAGTTTGTATACATACTATATGGTACATCGAATTTGATGGTAACATCCAACCGTGATTTATTCTCAACACTTGTACATGACATCAATAGATGAGTATAAATCTTAAACGGCTTAAACTTATAAGTGTCATTTTAAAAATTGAATGTGTCACTTGAATATTAATTTTTATGATTGAGTATTAACACTAAAATGTTGAATATAGGTGCGCCACAGATTCATTTATAAAAGAAATATGTTTTAACTATACGCGTGAAACATCTTTTTGACAAATTTTATCTAGGTTGCGTTTGGAAACGTTTGGAAATCATCCGCCTCTATGTATCGTTTTATCCTTGTTGCTCACTCAATGTGAAAGAGGGATAAAACACAGGAGTATCCAGATGATGTTTCCGAACGCAGCCTAGATAAAATTATCAAAAAGATGTTTCAGTTCTAAAGATGTTGAAGCTCTATTGAGATATATCACAGTTATACATTCACTAACATTCAGTGTTCTTGGATCTTTTGTTGTATTTCGGAAAATGTTATAAATCAATAATATTATTTTAGCAATAAAATAGATCTAATTAAGTTTATATAATAAAGCGATTTATTTTGATGGTTTTCTTTGGGCATTAATTTTTAATTGGGTGTAACCTTCAATTGACGGAAATCACACCCAAATTTAAATGTTTTTTTTGAGTGTTTAACACTCAAATTTGAGCGCTTTTCTGAGTACGACAAAATTATAATTGAAAAAAACGCTTTAAGAATTAATTTCTTTAGTTTTCTGAGTGGTCACCCATCTGGGATGGGATCTTGTATCCCATTCAACAATGCTTAATCTTTGCAATCGTATGGTAACACTATTGCTTCGATCCAAGAACACTGAATGTTAGATGTATAATTGTGACATATCTTAATAAATAAAAAATTTATCAAAAAGATGTTAATTTCATATACATAGTTAAAATATATTTCTTTCATAAATGAATCTGTGGCATCCATATTTAACGTTTCAGCGTTAATTTTCAATCATAAAGATTAATATTCAAGGGACTCTTACACTCAATTTTGAAAATGATACTCAAAAGTTTAAATCGTTTAAGATTTACATTCATCTATTGAGTGTCATGTGTTGAGAGTATGTATACACGAATTATTCACCGGATTTGATGATATCCAACCGATATCCAACATTGATAATCAACATTCAATATTGATGAGTGTCTACATCAAGGTACCGAATATTCATGTTTATACTCAACTAACACTCAACAATGATGCTCAACTCTCAACTGACCATGTTGACGGTCAAACCTCAACGTACATATTGACGGTCAACACTGAACTTTGATGATAAACACCTAAATTCAAGTGTTAACATCCAAAATTGAAGATTTTTTTTCATAAGGAACGAGTTGCTAAAATTAGAATTGATAAAACATAATCACCCGAGAAAAAATGTTTCATATATAATTATATATTTATATATAATTATATATAATTACATAAAAAATTGACATATTTTGTATACAATTATGTATAATTATATATAAAATACAATATTTCCATATATATAATATTTTTTCCCGGACATATTTCAAATAAAATAAAATATACATTTCGACCAAACCATTAAGTTATTATCAATGTTATTCAGATAAATATAATAGTAGTTACATCTTAATAGTTATAAATTCGCAATAATAAGAGTTTGAGTTAATCAGATTCACATTCTAACGACTACGATTATATAAAATTAATCTATTATAGCAAAATAACAAACTGTAATTTAATGTAGAATGAAATCTGTTCCTTCTATTCTCATGTATATCAGTCGATCTAGAATACTTTTCTTGAGAGGTCAATTAGAATTATAACAGGCTAGCAGATTGATAGCAGTCATCTATTCATGAATGACGTCTTCATTCGAATCTTAACATGATAAAATATAGAAATGTAAGTAAATTATTATGAAATTTATAAGTATTATATATAGCGCATATATTTTATTAACTAATCAGTTTCAATATAAATCAGTTTCAATATAACTATAAAAATAAGTCCATATAACAATATTAAATACCTTCAATATTTGCGATTTAAAAATGTCCATTACAATCGATTGGAAATTTCAAGGGTAATGGTTCGACTGGATTTTGTTCAAAATTTATATAAATTATACTTTAAACTGCTTGATAACAAATAATTACACATAAAAAGACATGAGACCAAAAGTCATTCTAGGAAGATTCAATGGATTAGCAGCGAAGAAATTTTAAGAGGGAGAGAGTATTTATTATTTTTATTTTATTTTGATGCATAATAATAAATAATATATAATAAAGTTTATTCTTATAAATGTATATAAATCAAGAAATTACTTTTTATTCATTTATAATTAAATTTATTCATTGTCAGAATCCTACTCACAAATTATACAATCCCTCTCTCCCTTATACAATAATTACCTTTTTTTCTTTGTCTATATATTCCCCCCCCTCCTCTCTCTCTCTGTGCCTATTCCCATCCCTTTTTTTAGTCTCACTTCTCATTTTCTAACATCTTTACCTTCCTTCTCTGAAAGGGAAGAGAAAATTGGTCAATTTTAAATTTATTTTGTCTCATAACATCGAAGAAAAAAGACATCGATCTTTCTCTCATCGCATTATCTATTATGTCTGATACATATTTTAATAATTTTTGACTGAACTACAATCATGGAAGGTATTCTTTCTTATTTAATTTAACTATTTTAATTCAATTATTTAGTTAATTATTTTAATTCAATGTAAGTTTCAATGTAATTTTAATTCAATGTAAATAGATAAATATACATCATATTGTATAGTTTTAACTTTCACTGACATCAGTATTGTATTATCTCATTATATTATATTATTTTTATCATCCTTATAATTTTACATTATATTTATAATTATAATTTATTATGTAATTTATTATATTTCTAGACACCAGTTTATAACCATTCTTTTACTATATACATTTTAACTAATAAAGTGGAGATTCATTTCAGATAATGTGAAGTATATTTTTATTTTTCGATCGATCATATGTTATGTTTTTACCATTCAGACAAATTTTGTAAATATTGGTAATGATCCGATCGTGATCGAAATGTCTGTTAGTCAGCATGTTTTAGTAAAGTTCAATAATTAAATAAGACTTTATTTTATCTATCAATCTTTCTGTACGTTATATTTCTAGCTCGTAGTCCTTCTCTTTTAACTCGTTTTTAAATTTTGGAGCCATAATATCATTATATAATTTTAAATTTATTTTTCTTTAATATTAATTATTTCAATATTCGGTCCAATATTCGCTTCATATTGTTTAAATATTGTAATATTTTAATGCGTCTCTTTTGGATAAGCCGATAAAGCAAATGGAAATCACAGTGTCAGCTGATCTCTTGGGGTATATCCGTACAAACTTGCATAGCCATAAAGAGAACTATCCGTATTTTTCTTATAAAGTTGCAGGTAAAATGTGATTGGATAATTTTCTTTATGCATATGTTTTGCGGTTATGCAAATTGTGTGGATATATCCTTAAGACCGCAGCATAGACTTTTGCATAACGCATAATGCAGTGCGAAAGCAATTCTATCAATCAGAATCCTTCCTTTCCTCCCACGAAAGAGAGATACTTTGATTGGTTGATTCTCTTATACACTGTGCGTTATGTACTACGGAACAAATTAAGTTATGTTAGCGCTATCAACTAAAAAGAATATTTTTGACACAGCTATCGAAACACAATCGATTCTGTAAATATAATGTGGTGAAAATGAGAAAAGTGAGCAGTCCACGCGATTCTGTAACTTCAATGAGTTCTATACATACTAGGGATCGATTGTGATCTCAAAAGATGAGGCAAAAGTGAACAAATTCATTAGAATATTAATAATTTATGTTACAACTTATTTACTTTCCGATAATGGGAGAGGAAAGGGGAACTGTTGTATCTTTATGAAATAGAAAAAGTATTTATTTTAATACAAACAGTGTACTTAATTAATCTAGCTAGTTCGTTGTGTTAGTTCTGTTTGTTGCGTGCTCCTGTTGTCCTAGTGTGTATCCCTAGCGTGAGATGTTATACAAGTCGCGGTAGCAATATTTTCCCTTTGAAAATCGACCTGGAATGAGACAGGGTTTATGTAACATTCCGATAGTCGACAAGTCCGAGTTGAGGTCCTCCGTGATGCCTTTGTTCCAGCGACTTCACTGGAATTAGTTGCTGGAGGCAACGATTCCCGAGTTTCTGATGACGTCGCTATATTTATCTCTGGCGAATCGGAAGAGTACTGGACACTGGAAACTTAAACTCTTTGCAGAAAAGTTCAAAGGGGCTCGAATCGGGTGGCTGCTCATATTGCAATCTTTCTGTGCTGCATGGATCTTAATTCTGTCCGTAAAAACATAACCTACTTGATTGTTACCGAGCTCTTGATATCTGGTCACGTTGGATTGTGTATGTAATGTTTATTATTCCAAGTGATTTCAAGTTGATTATCCGATAGGGAAGCGAGGAACATGTTGTAACAATTTTTAGAATATTGTATATATTATGAAATCAAGTATTTTTATAATTATAATTACTTTTATCGAGAAATTAATCATTCATACAATAAATCGGAACAGAAAATATTAAAAAATACCTATATGTTTTCCCCACAACATGCGTTTTATCAAAAAGTCGGTTGTTACAATTAGCCCGTGTTTGGAGCTAATTGTAACAGCAATGGGGCAGGTAGTAATAATAATAACTTCGTGAAGTTTTAGGTTTGAGCTTTTATTTTTGAAAGATAAGTACAAAAATAATTATTGTAGGAAATCTTATTGTATTAAGTAAGTTTGTATTTATTCTTTATTAAAATTATCAACAAATTTAAACTTTCAAATCAACAAACTACTAAATATATATATTTTTTTAAATATTAGATATTTGTCGATATTTTTATCCTTAAAACTAAAATAAATATTTTGTTATCAACAATCAACTTTGTAAATTAAACAGCGTTTTACTTCACTAAATTTTGATAATCAAAACTTATAAATCAATATAGCACTTTAATTACAATCTCACAGCCTTAGGAACTTCACATAAATATGCCTTTAAATATAAACCTAAGTTTATACTTAAAGGCATATTATCTAAATATAAACCTAATTAATACTTAATAAATAAATCAGTTGTAATTAATACAAATAAATGAGTAAACGTCTCCCATCACACATTTGACATGTGTCCACATCTTGCACTATATATTCTACCCAATCTTCTTTGTTAGAAGTCCTATAGGCATCGCTGCAAACTAACTAACAATATCATTCTTCAGTTTCGGAATCTGAATCAGAACTCAATATTTTTTTCTTAATCAATTTTTTCTTTAATCGTTTTCGTCGATTATATTCCTTACATCGATTATTTTCCTTTACTCTTTCCTTTTCCCTTTATTTTCCTCTTCTCTTTATCATCATTTTTTTGTTTCTTGTTTATTTTTTCTTCATGCCCTTTGCTAAAGCATCTTTTTCTAGCGTAGTCAAGACAGATTTTCTTTTGCGATGACTATGAGCAGTTCGTTTTCAGGGTGGAGCCTTAGGGAGGAGTCTGACCTTTGATGATGAAAAGTTTTTTAATTTATTCTGCAAGTCAGACGAACTTGGAGTCAGTAACGTAACTTTACATTCTTTATTTAGCAAGCTAGAGGAATCTGGAGTCAGTAATGCAATTGCAGTTGTATTCGTTGTTGTGTCCGTCATGCTTATATTTAGTTTAGGAACAGATTCTAATAATTTTGGATTTTCAAGGTCCAGCATCAAATTGGAAACATTCTGTGTGAAATGGTATCTTTCTCTGAGTCAATAAGCTTTGGACGATCAGTGACATAAGATAGTGCAAAGTCATAGTCCTGAAAAAGTATTAAAGGGCCATAAACCAGATGTTTTAAATCCACTCATAATGTTTGCAGGGTTTAAGACCTGTAGTAATCTTTAACCACACTTGGGATATTACAGACTGTCATAGTTTTTCCTGGATAATTATTCATCTATGCTATGGATGATTATTCATCGGTTTACATAGTTTTTAAATAGTACTACATAGACTTCCACATCTAATGGTTGCAGATTGTGGGAGCAGTGTGGCGGAAATGACAACATGATTATGTTGTTTTTCTTGGTCTTCTCAATGACTTGAATATTGATGATATGTGAGTTGTGAATTGTGATTGTCGAGCAGTAAAAGAATGGGCTCTTCGGCGGAAGGTTTAATATATTTAATAAAATGATTTATGAATATGACAAATTCTTTTTCTGACATCTATCCCGAAGAATTGCCAGCGTCGATGAAATCTGGTAGATCATCACGGAGAAATATTTCTGTGTATCTAATTCTTGGGAACACAAACATTGGTGGGATAGAGTTTCCGGCTGCATTTATAGCACAACGAACGTCACGAGTATTCCTCTTTCAGCAGGATGCACCTAATTGCACTTACTTGTTTCTGATCACGAGCAGCCACTATTTTTTTAGGTTTTTGCACAGTCATGACCCCTGTTTCGTTAACGTTCCATATGCGGGAAGGAGTAAATTCATTCACTTTTGGAGTAACTTTCGATACTTAACAAAAAAATTGTTAACATTGATTTTATTGAAGGATGTTGCTAGACTTAGTGATGTTGCTTCTGGTGTTCTTAATGATAGTCGATGATTCCTGCGCATATAATATTTTGAAACCAATCCGGTCTAGCCATATTATTCTCATGTCAGTAAGGGGGAATATTTTTTATTTCAAGTATTACAGCGCATTGGTAAGCTAGCTTTCTGATTTCCATAGGCAACAGTCCAAAATATCTATCTGAATATTTGAATAAATAGGAAGCCAACTTATCTTCTGCGTCTTGCGTAAATATCAATTTAGGTTTGACATAGCCAACATTGTAGAACATTCATTATTTTTCTTTTTCTTAATATATCTATATAACGTGGATATATCTATATCACATGGAACAAACAAAAAATTTTACTTGCTTTTCGTATTATTTTGTAAAACTTCGACTGAAGCTAACTCATAGACATCTTGGCTTTTCGAAGTCTTCACCGTTTTTCTTTTGTAGTCTCTCGTACTAAAAAAGAATACAATAATGAAATACATTAAAAAATAAACAAACTCACAAAATCACCCACGCAAATATAAACATCAGGGACATGTTACAATTAATCTCAAGAAATTGTTTCAATTTGCCCCTTAGCATGAATTTCTAGGTATTGAGATTAATATTGATTTATGTCATTAGCAGTAAAAATCAATATATAGTAAAAGTAGACATATTTAGGAACTTAATGCTCAAAACAGTCATAACAATTGATAACAATAGGTATCAAAAATCAAAGTTTACATAAATTTTTTTTTACTTGACTGAATCGGAGCACATGCAACCTCTCGCTGCGCTACCTGGCAGAACATTGGTTGTGCTAACGTAATGCGGGGAGTTATAAGATTAAGATCGTGTTAAATATTCGACGTCAAAGAGTTCAAAATCTCGGTAAAAATTGCGTGTTATTATTTACCCCTGTTACAACTAGCTCCTTGCTCCCTTAATTAATAATAATAAACCGATAGAATCGTTCGTAAATTCATTCTTGTGGTATTAATTCGAGTATCGATTAAGTGCGTAAGTAAATCAGTGAAAGTGGTACAATTCTTCAAATACTATTTTTAAAAGAAAAACAAATTTCTGTTTTAGTACATGTCACATTAATTTGTCACATAGAACATGAAGTATTTTTGTATTATTTTCCTACGGTTGTGAAATTTATCCGTCAAGTTACAATATAAAGACAACGAATCTCTGCAAGATAAGAGAAAGAGAGAGAAAGGAAGGGAAAGGGAGATGAAAGGGTGGAGACGAGAAAGAGTGAGGAGAGGAGAGGGGGGGGGGGGGAGGAGGAATATGTGGCTTACTGATAATAGAAATGATGAGTGACATCTTAGATGTAGTTCTCAGTGATAGAGCTTCATGTCTAGCTCGAAGATGTTGGAGCTGTACGAGATCATTGACTCGAATGTTACAAAATTAGATCGGAATGAGCATAGAACTCAAAGAGCCCGAGAATTCACGAGGGACAATCAAAGAAAGATGATTGAGAAGTGCCCAGGAATGCCCAAGTAATGTGCAGAGTTTCACGAGATCGCCGTTTATATAAGAGTATTCTTAGGAAAGGGACTTTTTCTTTTCGAGAGTTGATTAGTCGAATTCAGATTGGTGAAATAGGTTTTAATAATTAGTGGTAGGACTCTTTTCTCACTTTTTAATTGATAGGAGGAGTACAAGGTTCGGAATACATTTTGGAGAAGAAAAAGGTGTTGATCGGAATCTGTAGTGAGAAAGAGTCACCCTTAATTTTATAACTTTAAAATTTATGGGTAATCATACGTGTGCTAAGAAGGCGCATGTGCATTGTCGGCATAGGACCTCTCTCATCGCGTGTCACTTCTTTTATTTTATGATCACGGACTTGTGAGAATGGTCCGCGATTTGACTGTTGAGAAAATGTCGACGTCTCTAACTGACATTTTTATTATTATTTATATATTTTTTTCTAATCGCAGTGTTCAAGGAAGGCATCCTTGGCGTCTCTTTTAGTTTCGCACGCGTGCATCGATTTAATTTGTTTTAACTGACGTCTACGAGGAGATACTAGAGTTTTAGTTTCTCTTAAAAAAAAAAAAGATTTTTACTTTTTAAATTGTAACGGCTTCATTCGTCTGTTACTCGTAACTGTCTCTATATTTTAACAAATTCCAGATCTCCAAAAGAAAAGAGTCATGGGATGTAATCCACTGGATGTAATAGCACCAAATGTATATAGTTTACAATTCCATTCGTAGATAACATTTCTAACAAATTTTATGAATAAGAACAATTTTAGATGTGTTGTTATTCATAACTTAGAATTATGAATAACAACACATCTAAAATTGCTTTTTATAGTGTCAATAAACTTTGTAGCTTGATTAGGTTCGAAGAATCCACTATCAGTCAGTTCATAAAAGAATATAGTCTATAAAATTTCTTGTAAAGACTACGATGTCACTTATATGGGTCAAACCAGTTGATTATTAAAACGTACTATTAAACCGAACATCAGTATCATACTATGAGAAAAACTATTAGGTGTACAACTTTGCTTCTGCCGTTTTTTTTTCCGAAATTCGAGGCTTTATAAAAAACTGATTATACATTTATGATTTAAAGTATTGTCCATCGCTGGCTACTACTTTCTCCCATCTTTCGGGTACAAATCCCACATCGAAAAAACTGGTCATCTTTTGAGGCTATCCACGAATCGATCCAATTTTTTACTTCTTCATAAGACCGGAAGTGCTGGTCAGCCAGGCCGTGCCATTGATCGAAACAAGTGATAGTCAAAGGAAGCAACGTCTGGAGAATACGGCGAGTGGGGTAGGACTTCCCATTTCAACGTTTTCAAGTATGTCTTGACACTTTCGCAACATGGGGTCGAACATTGTCATGCTGCAAAATCACTTTATCGTGTCTCTCGTTGTATTGCGGCCATTTGTCTTTCAATGCTCGGCTCAAACACATCAATTGCATTCGATACCGATCGCCTGTGATTGTTTCGGTTTTAACAGTTCATAATACACTACGCCGAGCTGGTCCCACCAAATACAGAGCATGACCTTGGAGCCGTGAATATTCGGTTTGGCCGTCGACGTGGAAGCACGGCCGGGAAC
>NW_012130172.1:23839-30833 GCF_000143395.1 Atta cephalotes | reverse complement strand
TCACCGTTCTTTCACTAATAGCGGCCTCACCATAAGTATTTGAGAGCATTCGATGCCTCAGCTGCAGATTTCTTCATATTGAAGCAAAAAATTAAAATCTCCCGCAAATGACGAGAATTTGGCTCGTAAACTGACATTTTCAATCGAGAATAACTTTATGATGCAGACACAAATCGACTAATGTTTCTATGGGGTTATGTTGACAGATGCCCAAGTTTATTGTATGACATCTATGATCTATTTATTTCGACCACTTACTGCTAAAGCCATCTATAGGAAAACGGCGGAAGCAAAATTGTACACCTAGCAATAAGGCTATGTGGCTCGATAGCAAGACGGAAGTATACTTATAGGAAACTAGGTTTGAATCTCGGAATGTCCTGATATTTTTGTTGTGTTGTCGCTTATTTCTCACTGTCGTTTGTCTTTGCGTATGAGATTATCTTCTTATTGTTAAGTTTCATTGAAGGATTTTACAATATGAAATGAATATAACATTCGAGAGTCGTGCCATTTAAGTACATATAAAAAATATATATTTTTTATATATACTTACAAAGCACGAATCCCCCCCCCCCCTCGAGTAAGAATTTACCTTGAAGGAATCATGAGGGCTTGCGGGTCACGTGGCGGCTTGGGGCACACGTTATCTGAATGCTCTACAGCAATAGAGCACAAAACTTAATATTGATCTATTAACGTAGGTACGAAGCCTTCGTTGCTAAACAGATTGATGAGATCATAATCGACCAATAAAGTACACGCCTGACATCCTTGGAGACCACGAAATCCTAAGCCATGGAGGGGGGCTTACGGTCGCTTGTGGTCCCATCCATTTAGGGTCGGTGAGCGACCAAGAGGAACCTCTCACGTAAGAGTGTGAGCTATCGTGCCTGGAACTGCATGGTGTAAGGGGAGTTGTGTTCTGGACGGTGTTTCCTGGATACCAGGCTTCCAAAAATATTTAGCCAAGCCCCGGGCATTCGCGGTTCTGTCTGGTGAGATCGCGATGGGACTCAAATAGAACGAGAAATTATTACGACAAATGACACAAACCAAGTCCTCCAAGGCGTGGCTTCTCTCAAAAGCGAATGACCGGAGAAGAACAACGCAGCGAAGATGGGTATCTAAGACTCAAGCTCGCTTTAGCAGTGCAGCTAAGGAAGAAGGAGTGGACTGCAATAGTCCAAGCTCTAACTCCTCAAATATCGAAGTCTCAGAGAGAAGGTAATGCTACGAGATTAAATGTGCAACGTCGAAGCACTGCACTCCCAACGAACAATCATCTAGACAAGAAACTTAAGGTAGACCAAGGGTATCATTAGAATGACTTTTGCAGCAGAGGTTTCTAAAAACAAGCTAGATTCCAGAGAGAGATTCCAGAGAGGATGAGATTAGGCTATTCGCAGTTGGGAGTTTTTCCCCTTGTTATGAGTAGTAGACAAACTTCTCACTAAATTGAGGGACTCTTTTCCAGAAATTAATTATACCAACTCAGTATCTAAGAACTTACCTGGAGTAGAGAACTTACCTTCAAAGTTGAGCTGAAATCACATCTTGAGGAAATCATATCTCGAGAAAAAGAAGAAAAAGTTCTACATCTCCATGTGGGTTTGTAGAAAAGTCATGGGCAAGAACTGAGGAATAAAGGGTTGCCTTGTGGCTTTACAAAATGATATTGTTATTAAGACTAATATATGACTAACATAGTTGTCTAATGAGAAGGAGGCAAGGAACTTACTCAAAAACTTTCAAGTGGAATACCTAAGACTTGCGAGGGATTCATGAATCATAACAACCTGAAAGCTGGAAGTAATACTCAATTCTTCGCCCTTGAGCCTAGTGATTATCAGTATAACAAAATAAGCAGCATACAGAATAAAATGTCAGGGAGAATGGAATGAAACTAGTCTCAGTACTCCCTTTTACATTCAAGTAAGACAGGATCTTTAGAAAACATCACCTGAAGAAAATCTTCAAGATTCTAACACTAGTTAGGGAGGACTGGCAAGAGTCCAACTTCCTAACCAATTAAAACGTAGACAGATGGATCGGGAATAAATGATCGCTTTAGGGCAGGCACTTAAAACCAATTCCTGAAACCAATCAAGAAAGCTAATAGAAGGGGCTAACCATAATTTTTTCAAGCTGAAATGCTTGCCATATCAAGATGCGCAAAACTCTTGATCAACAAAAGAATCAGGCAACGCATCTATTCAAATAGCAAAGCAACTATTAATGCATTTGCAAAGATCTCTACGGAATTGTCCGTCGTTTGGGAATGTATGCAAGTTCTTGACAAATTACAGGGGAAACAAATCAAGTTATCCTAGTATGGATCTATGAACATCAGGGCATATCTGGCAACGAGAGAGACGGGCTAGCAAAGCTGGGGACAGGAATGGATCCGGTAAAACAGATTGTTCCCTTTATGCTAGGTAAAAAAATGATTAAAGAAATGTTGGAATGAGAGCAAATTTAATTAAACTCCCGGAGAGAAGCGAAGGCGAGCAACTAATGAAACAATCTGACCAGAACAAAAGAGCTGGCAGGAATGGAAAGAAATAAACTGAGAATGGGCATAGACCTTTTCAGAAGACATTGTTTCATATACCATATGTTCCTGACTATGAATACATCAACAAATATCACATGTCACAATATGATGTTGCTATAACATTTCTAAAATAATTTTATTTAAAACATAATTTTGTTTGCATAATAACTATATAATAAATTTAAAAATAGATTTCTGATCATTGAGATGAAAATTTTAATACTAAAATATTAAGATTATAACAATTTTTTAATTATAAACATTTAAAATTAATAAATAATATCATTTAAAGTTCGCATGTTCAGATGTGGTACAACAAATTCCAATGCGAACTTTAGATAATAAGATTCGTTTAGGTAATAAGATTAAGTTCTGTGTTCATAATGTTAGAACTCGGTCTGAAGTGTCAGTTGTATTGCCAATCAACTTGCTGTTTTTCCGTAAAAATATGTTAATTGGCTATTCATTTCTGAATCCAAGAACTCGGAGTTCTATTAGGTGTACAACTTTGCTTCCGTCGTTTTCCTATAGATGGCTTTAGCGGTAAGTGGTGGTCGAAATAAATAGATCATAGACGTCATACAATAACTTGGGCATCTGTCAAAATAACCCCATAGAAACATTAATCGATTTGTGTCTGCATCGTAAAGTTATTCTCGATTGAAAATGTCAGTTTACGAGCCAAATTCTCGTCATTTGCGGGAGGTTTTAATTTTTTGCTTCAATATGAAGAAATCTGCGGCTGAGGCTCATTGAATGCACTCAAATACTTATGGTGAAGCCGCTATTAGTGAAAGAACGTGTCGTGAGTGGTTTCAACGCTTCAAGAACGGTGATTTTGATATCGAAGACCGGCATAGCGATAGAAAAGAGAAGGTTTTCGAAGATGCAGAATTGGAGGCATTACTTGAGCAAGACTCGTGTCAAAATCAAGAAGAATTGGCACGATCATTGGGAGTGACTCAACAAGCCATTTCAAAACGCCTCAAAGCCATGGGAATGATTCAGAAGCAAGGAAATTGGGTGCCGTACGAATTGAAGCCGAGAGATGTTGAACGGCGTTTGTTTGCTTGTGAACAGCTGCTTGAAAGGCAAAGACGGAAGGGATTTCTGCATCGCATTGTGACTGGGGACGAAAAATGGGTTCATTACGATAATCCCAAGCGCAGAAAATGGGGAGTTCCCGGCCATGCTTCCACGTCGACGGCCAAACCGAATATTCACGGCTCCAAGATCATGCTTTGTATTTGGTGGGACCAGCTCGGCATAGTGTATTATGAACTGAAAACTTACTTAAAACCGACTGAAACAATCACAGGCGATCGGTATCGAACGCAATTGATGCGTTTGAGCCGAGCATTGAAAAACAAACGGCCGCAATACAATGAGAGACACGATAAAGTGATTTTGCAGCATGACAATGCTCGAGCCTATGTTGCGAAAGTGGTCAAGACATACTTGGAAACGTTGAAATGGGAAGTCCTACCCCACCCGCCGTATTCTCCAGACGTTGCTCCCTCTGACTATCACTTGTTTCGATCAATGGCACACGGCCTGGCTGACTAGCACTTCCGGTCTTATGAAGAAGTAAAAAATTGGATCGATTCGTGGATAGCCTCAAAAGATGACCAATTTTTTCGACGCTACCCGAAAGATGGGAGAAAGTAGTGGCCAGCGATGGACAATACTTTGAATTCATAAATGTATAACCAGTTTTTTACAATAAAGCCTCGAATTTCGGAAAAAGACGGCGGAAGCAAAGTTGTACACCTAATAGCATCATGAACACAAGGCTTAATGATTAAGAAGATGAAATATACAGCTCGGTAGTAATGAACATAATCCACATATCCTGAAACTTCTTCGTATCAAAGCTGCAGCCATATTATTTTTGAGCATTTGGACCTAATTCTAATTGGTCAAGCCAGATTACTGCGCTTGATGTTGATACACTTTTTTTCTTACATTATGATTTAGATTATATATTTGATAATAAAAATATGACATGTCATTAGCTATTGTTATTAGTTATTAGATATTGAAAGTATTACGACGATTTTATACTAAATTTTCATCTAATTTCCATAGGATTTACCTGGGAACATAAAAAAGATCGCTACGTTCTTCAATAAGACTTATAGTGATGAACAAATTGTCAAGTTAGAGGAGCACTTAAAAATAGAGAATTTTCGCAAAAATCCTATGGTGAATCAACCTAGTCCTGACACTGTGATACCATCGGATGTATTTATTCGACAAGGAACAATGGATGATTGGAAAAAAATGTTTACATCGGAAATTGAAGAAAGATTTAACAAATGGATCACTGATAATTTAAAGGATACGGATTTATCTTTTCCAAGTTAGATTTGTTGCACTAATAGTTACATAAGTAATTATGTAGTTATAATTTATGAATTTTTGGCTTAGTTACGTTACAAATAAATAGGATTACTATAATAAAATCGTAACAAAAAATTGTAAAGCTGATTTTTATATTTTGAACATTCTTCTAACAAAGGAACCACGTAGTATTTAATTCTGATATTAATGAAATTTTGTATATGGTACATATAAATTACATAAAAAGATGAATTTAGAAAATATTAGTTGCAAACATCGGAAACACGATTTGAAAGGTGAAACCCCTTGTAAGTAACGCAAGTTTTAGCTTCTTTCGTTGTATCTTTAAAACTATTTGATATATCAAAAAATGTTTTATACAAAACTTTTACAATAAAATTGTCTCTGTTCATCCACATCAATAATATTTTGGAAATAAAATAATTTTTTTAATTAAAAAATTGTTTTATTAAATTTATTAAAATATTAAAAATATTATTAACATAAATGTATAGAAA
Source organism: Atta cephalotes (assembly GCF_000143395.1). NCBI lineage: Eukaryota > Metazoa > Arthropoda > Insecta > Hymenoptera > Formicidae > Atta > Atta cephalotes. The sequence goes on along the minus strand of NW_012130172.1, from coordinate 25,415 downwards.
TAATTTTATTGTAAAACTATTGTATAAAACATTTTTTGATATATATTTCGAATAGTTTTCGAAATATAACGGAAAAGATATAATTGAAAACGCTTTGCCACATAAACAGAGATGTCTTTAAACTGTTTTTTCATTGCAACGGATAATTTATAAATTTATCTTTTTATAATATATATATATATTGAGATTATAAATTAGCTCGGTCTATTTCCCTAAAGATGACTCCAGCTGTTGTGAATGGTTCATAGTGACAGCTGATTTTGATGGTTTTAGAGAGGTTAAACATCTGCTAATAATATTCAGTTTATCGCTTTGAGTTTCATACAAAAACCTTGATATTTACTGTGTTTGAAATGTCAAATTTTGTGTTAATCAAGCAGTATTTACAGAAGATTTTGATTTTCTGCTTTAATTGGAAGAAAAGTGCGGTTGAAGCACATCGAATGCTTGTCGAAGTTTAAGGTGACACTGCTCCAACTGATAAATCATGTAGGGAATGGTTTCGACATTTCAAGGATGGAAATTTCAGCGTTGAAGACAAGCTTCGCTCTGGACAGCCAAAAAAATTCGAAGACAAAGAATTAGAGGCATTCGAAAAAGATCAGAGTCAAACGCAAGAGGAGCTTGCAGAATCATTAGGGGTAACTTAACAAGCCGTTTCTGTACGATTGAGAGCCATGGGAATGATTCAAAAACAAGGAAATTGGGTACCTTATGAACTGAAATCGAGAGACCTTGAAAGGCAATTTTTCACTTGCTAACAGCTGATTCAAAGACAACAGAGAAAAGGTTTTTTTGCATCGGATTGTGACTGAAGATGAGAAGTGGATATTCTACGATAACCCTAAGAAGAAAAAATACTACGCTAAGCCCAATCAATTGAGGTCGTTGCCATCGACCTCAATACCACGGCCGAACATTTATGGTTCGAAAATCATGCTCTGGAAAGATCTTTATTATGAGCTGCTGAAACCTGGCGATTCCCATTACAGGCGATCGGTATCGGCTACAATTGATTCGTTTGAATCGTACATTGCGAGAAAAACGGCCAGAATACGAGCAAAGACATGATAAAGTTGTTCTTCTTCATGATAACGCTCGGCCTTATATTACTAAAGTAAAAAAATATTTAGAAACGCTCAGGATGTTTTACCGCACTCGCCATTTATATATATTCTCCGGACGTTGCTCCTTCTGATTACTGGTTATTCCGATGGATGCAGCACAATTTGGCAAGTCACCGGTTCACTTCTTTCGCAGAAATTGAAAATTGGCTCCAAAATTGGATCGCCTCCAAAGACGAATCATTTTTTCGAGATGGAATTCGAAAATTGCCTGAGAGATGGGAAAAAGTAATAGATAGCGATGGACAATACTTTAATTGATCTGTTCATTTATTTTGTTTTGAAATAAACACATTTTTAAAAAAAAACGGCCCGAACTAATTTGTACCCAATATATACGTGAGTCGTTTGATAAGTTTGGTAAATTTCCATGAAATGGCGCTACAATCCATTTGATGATGCGATATTTCCATTCTTCGAACCTCTTCAGGCCAAATTGCAGCCAGAAAGGA